>NC_027754.1:40709052-40711849 GCF_000695525.1 Brassica oleracea var. oleracea | reverse complement strand
ATATATATATATGGTAGAGTATATAAAAGTCTAATAATTCAGGGTTTATAGTGAGTAACCATAGTACTTAATCTGTGGGTAAACTTAGGCGCATGTATATATGAAAGCAAAGAAGTTAAGGATGAAACATAATGAATTTAATTGTGATACACATATATTGAATTCCGAATTTAACAACAAATTTAAATTTAGATGTAAAGAGCCTCAGCGTAATGGATATGAATGTGAAAAGCCTCAAGCGGGTCACGAAAGTGAAATGTCACGGTGGATTGTGCCCTAGTCGAAGTTCAAGATCAGGCTCACCCACTGATGTTCTTTTAGTCTCTTTCATCGAGCCAATGCTCTCATCATCTCCTGTCGAATATTCTATAAACCGAGGAGGAACCTCTACCGGCGAATTCAATACCGAAAAGTCAAGGTTGCTCGAAGGAAACGAAGACGAACCATAAAAATTAACCGTATCACTGGAATGACCAAACATGCTATTAGGGTTTTGCAATTGGTAGAAATGGGACAAACCTTCATTGTTACTCGCTGTGGATTGGATTATAAGTGTTGCCGTCGGCAGAACACAAGAATTGAGAAACGTTTTCTTACCGCCTCTGCTGCGGCCACCGCTTCTAGCAGCAACTGCAGCCGCAGGACCTTGATGAGCCTTAGAGGCACGGTCACGGCGGTGGACATTCATGTGACCGCCTAAGGCTTGAGCAGAACGGAACTCACGGCGGCAGAAATTGCAAGCGTAAGATCTTGGAGGCCAAGTGGTACCAGAGATGTTCCCTTTAGTGTCCTGCTCGAAGGCTTTGACTTCCCATGATTCATCATCATCCTCCAATCTTTCAACTTTACTAGGGTTCCACATTTCTGCACCTCCGTACATTCAAGGTTGAGTTTTCTAAGATAAATCTTAATAAAGAAGGTGGAGAAGAAGAAGAAGATGGGGTTGATAAATAATGATGTAAAAAATAAATATAGAGATGGACCCGAAATATATGCATTTATCTTTATCATTTTTCAGTAAATGAAAAAAGTATTTGGAATCCTTTCAAATTGCTCTGAGAGTATAAGAGATACACTCTGTTGCTCAAAAAAAAAAAAAGAATAAGAGATACACAATTAATCACAACCTTTAAATTTACAAATTGTAGCCTACAAAAAAAACACTAAATTTTAAAAGCTGCAACATAATATATATTACATTCATTGCAGAAATATTTTTCGTAACTACATATGTTAGGAATTTTTATTTAAAAGTTATG
This sequence comes from Brassica oleracea var. oleracea, assembly GCF_000695525.1. Lineage (NCBI taxonomy): Eukaryota > Viridiplantae > Streptophyta > Magnoliopsida > Brassicales > Brassicaceae > Brassica > Brassica oleracea. Next base: position 40,710,590 of record NC_027754.1, on the reverse strand, counting down.
ATTTTCTATTTACTTATATATATATACGACTTTAGGTCCTTAACTCCTACGCATATAGCTTCACTTGCGGTTTGTAATAAAATTTTAATCTTCAGCTGTGTTCATCTCATATAGCTTCACTAGTGGTTTCAGGTTTGTAATAAAATTTTAACATAAGAGCATGATTATTGGGAGTTTCTTAAGTTGAGCTTCTTAGCGGAATATAAGAAACTGTCTCTTAACTTTTAACTAAAAAAGTTAAGAACCGTCTCTTAAAACTCTTATTTAAGAGCCGGTTCTTAATCTTTTTAGTTAAAAGTTAAGAGACAAGTTCTTATATTCCGTTAAGAACCCCACATTAAGAACCCTCCAATAATCATGCTATTAAAGCATGATTATCCGGGGTCCTTAGTGAGGTTCTTAGTGCGTGGACCCCCACAAAACCCTTAAGGATCGGTTACAAAAACTACTAATTAAGAACCGATTTTAGTGAGTTTCTTACACTGTTCACGGACCCCACTGACTCGTGGCGGCCCGCGAATGGTTTATTTTTTAATTTTTATTTTTTTTAGAAAAAAAAACCTAAGAAACCTAAATGGATTTCTTATGGATAAACATGGACTTAGAGCATCGGTATCGATGGCCCTTAGGCCCGTCCCGTAGTTTTAAATGGGTCGATAATAAATGAAAAAGAAATTAAAAGAGAGTGGGATGGGCCTTTAGTAAGGGCTGTTCGGGCTCGTCCCGTAGGCGACGTGGCAGCACGGGAGTAGGCGATGGAATCGGTGTTGTTCGGCTGTTGTTCTCCTCGAGAATTTCGAAATCGAAATAAAAAAAAAAAATCAAAAGCTCGATGGCGATGGCGAAGGCGATGGCGAAGCCTTGATCTCCAAATCCATCTCTTCAAATCGAAAGCCAACCCTGCGTCTTCTCTCTTTCGCTGGAGTGGGAGATCTCTTTATCTCCCTTGGCGAGGTCGCAGCTTCCGGCGTCGTTTGATCCCCTAATCCACATCGGTTCGCTTCCGTTCCAATACGACGAGAACCAATCCTCTCCAAAACCTTTGAGAATCAACCCAACAACAAAAAAAAACAAAACAAGGTTTGTTTTTCAAGTCCCATCTGATTTCAAATTTTTTTTAGGGTTTTCTCGAAATTCGACGAATAAAATGGTATTTATCCAATGTTGTTTGATAGATTATATGGCAAAAAGATATAGATTCATTGGTTTGAGAACAATTGTATAGATTCTAGGGTTCGGAAATTTATGATAGTTCGTATAGATTTCAAAAGCTTTCTATGGTTCGATTGTATGATTGTTTCGTTGTAGCTTGTGTGATTGTTTCGTTTTGATTCTATGGTTCATCCTTGTTCGGTTCAAATTTCTATGGTTCGAGATCATTTGTTTAACTGGTTTAGAGTTTGATATGTCTGCAAATTCCAATATGTGAAAATAAGCTCATGTCATTTGTATAGATTTGATTCGTATAGACTAATAGTTTAGAGTTTGATTTGTATAGATTTAAATATCTCATGTCATTTGTCTTGATTAGCTTTCTT
>NC_027754.1:40706332-40708876 GCF_000695525.1 Brassica oleracea var. oleracea | reverse complement strand
CTCTTTTCTCTCTTCTATCATCTCATTAGTCTTTCTCCAAGAAATCTCCTATATTTTCTTACTGTTATGGATCCAAGCAATCTTCGTAGCCAGTCCTCTAGCTACGTAGGACTGCTTCACAGTCAACAAGGTAGCGTTTTCCATGAAAACTTTCCTTATGAAAGTTTTCATTCTAGTGTTAACTTTGGAGAATCACAGACTTTTCCGGCTTTCAGTTCACAACAATCTCAAGACGCACCAGTAGAGACACCAGTAAAGACACCAGCAGCCCGTGTTGTAAGACACAAATGGAATCTAGCATATAACGAGGTGCTGATCAGTGCGTGGCTTAACACTTCCAAGGATGCTATTGTTGCAAATGAGCAGAGGTCGGGGGCCTTCTGGAAACGGGTTGCTGCTTATTATGCATCAAGTCCTCATGGAAAAGAGGATGGTGTGAGAGAACACGGTTGTTGCGAGAAGAGGTGGCACAGAATCAATGAAGATGTTAACAAGTTCTGTGCCGCATACTCGGCAGCAGAGCAACAAATGAGAAGTGGTGAGACTGACACTGACGTTCTGAAGAAGGCGCATGACATATTCTTCTCTGATGAAGAGCACAAGTTCACACTTGAACATGCTTGGTGTGTGTTAAGGTATGAACAAAAATGGCTCAGCCTTACCACACCCACGGCGGGTGGCGTTTCGAAGAGGAAGAATGTGGAGATAAATTCCCCAACTTCTACCAACGAAGGCTTCGTTGATGTTGAGAGCAGGCCCGAAGGTGTCAAGGCTGCTAAGGCTAAAAGAAATACGGGTAAAGGGAAGTCCGTGGCTGAGATTGCGACCGTTTGGGAAATGAAGAAGGACGATTTAGTGAGGAAGGAGAGACTGTCGAGGCTAGCAATACTAGACACTCTCCTTGGCAACACTCAACCATTGAGTGAGGCGGAAGAAGTTGTGAAGAATAAGCTCCTAGCCGAGTTATTCTGAAAAAAATGTCTCTTTATGTCTTTAATTTTCTGTATGCTCTATGTTCTTGTTTGGTGTTTGCTCTATGTAGTTCCGGTTTCCTTAAATGGGTTCTTATAAATGAATCATTTTCTTATAATGTGTTTGCTCTATGTTTGTGTATAGCTCTTTGTTTCTAACTTTATAGCTCTATGTGTATCTAATTTAAATTTCGACAATGTATGCAGGTTAAGTAAATATGGGACATTACAGCTATACGCAGCCATCAGATGACGAGGATTTATTTGGAAACAATGACGACAGTGACTACAGCGAGACGGATGATCTCATACGACATGACCAAGCTGGGTTAAGCTTGGAACGTAGTTCACAAGTTCACTACCCTCCGCAACCGGAGGTTGACTTTGGTTTCCCGCAGGTTTGCTATTGTGGTGCTAAGCCACTGCTTGCAACTTCTAACACTAGGCAAGATCAAGGTATGTGCTAGTTAGTTACTGACTTGCTTATGTGCTACTTTGTGTATGTGCTTAGCTAGTTTTGCGTATGTGAAACAGGGAGAAGATATTACACTTGTGCGAAGAAAGACGACGGTGAATGCCATGTCTACAAATGGTTGGATGAGGCGCTGATGGAGGAGATGAGAGCCAGAGATATACACGTGCTTCAGCTGGGTGAAAAGGTAGAAAGCCTAACCCTTTTGACTGACTATGACACAGAGCAGAAGATACGAAACCTAGAGAAGATTGTGGGTGATATGGCTAAGGAGAAATCTTCTTTTAGTTATGGGTTTGAGTGCTTTGTAATAGGTATAGTTGTTCTTGTTGTTGTAATAGGCTTGGAGGTTATGTTTGGATAATTTTAACTATGTAATCGATGTATTTTCTCGGATGTAACCGACATGGTTTTGTTTTGTATTTTCTCGGATGTAACCGATATGGTTTTGTACTCTTTTATTTGTGCTCGTAACCAAATAGAATGGCTGACCATAAGTCACATGATCTCAAGTTTCTTATTTGTAACATAAGTCATAAGTTAGATTGTTTATACACATGTTTATTTCATTTATAACCATAAGTCACAAGTTGGGTTTCTTTGTACCAATAAGTCACATGATCCAAAGCCACATGTTTATTTTTCTTTCTACCAATAAGTCACATGATCTCAATATTCATTCATGGGAGGATTCGTAGAGACTTCTTCTTTATCATATAAGTATTGAGACTTCTTCTCTCATTACAAATGTGGAAAGTCTCATCTTCTCTTAATTTATAAACATTTTTTTTATGTTGTAAAAATTGTCTATGGCTTCTTCTTCCCATTATCATTACCACAAAGATGATGATGATGAATTAGATGACGTATTTGAAGATTTATTTGAAGAATTTGATTTCAATCCAAAACCAAAAGAGCGGAAAACACGAGTTTTTATCGAGAGACACCGGGAGGGAGGCCATCAGAAGCTCTGGAATGATTATTTTAGCGAAACTCCAACATACCCGCACAATGTATTCCGGCGACGGTTTCGAATGAACAAGGCATTATTCTTGCGTATTGTGCATCGTCTCTCTACAGAAGTTGAGTATTTTCAACCCA
>NC_027754.1:40703568-40705997 GCF_000695525.1 Brassica oleracea var. oleracea | reverse complement strand
GCGTTTTTTGGAGCTCCAGGTACTATGAACGATCTTAATATTCTTGATCTATCACCGGTTTTTGATGACATTATTAACGAAATAGCGCCACAAGTATACTTCTATGTTAATGGTAATCCGTATCATTTGGCATATTATCTCACGGATGGTATTTATCCGAAATGGACTACTTTTATTATTCGAAAAGATGTTGAACGTGCCTTTAGAATTCTTCAAGCTAGATTTGCCGTTGTCAAAAATCCATCTAAGTTATGGGATAAAGACAAAATAACAAATATTATGAGAGCATGTATCATACTCCATAATATGATTGTCGAAGATGAACGATCATCATTCACTCAGTATGACGTTTTTGAATTTCAACAAGGAGAAGATGTGGATGATACATTTTCCGTCGATATGCCTACAAATCTCGGCAGTACAATTGATCGTCGAGCGAGCGTTCGGAATAGTCTTCACCTATCGTGAGTACAATTAATCGTCGAACGAGTGTTCGGAATAGACAAGTCCATGAACATTTAAAAAATGATTTGATTGAAAATATTTGGGTTAAATTTGGACATCTTACACATAACATATAATTTATAAGTTCCTATTTGTATTGGAATAAATGTTTGTGTGTGTTTTTTTTTATTATGATGTTTGGTATTTCTTTTTTTCAACTTTGTAATTTTCTTAAGATTTCAATTTTAATGTTAAACTTCTTTTTTATATATTTTATTTAAAACTTCTTTTTATATGTTATTCATTATTAAAATAATAAATTAATTAAATAATAACCTAAGGGACCAGAAAAGTCCGACTAATAATCTACCAAATTTTTCAATGTCCTTAGGTCCCTTAACATATAAACTTAATAAAAAATGTTAAGGGCCTGTGGGTTGAGTCCCACCAATACCGATGTTCTTAGGTCCTAGATTGCTATGCATTTAACATAGGACATCAGTTACAAAAAAGTGAAATTATAAATAAGTGAAGATTTAAAGAGAAAAGGCTGTATTTTTCATCAAAATAGAAAAAGCTGGTTGTGACTTTGATGTCCTATGTAAGGTTAAGACAGTTTGTTTGCTTTGAAGTGGTGAGGCAAAGATCTTAGCTTTGCGTGTGATCACTACTAAGATTCTCTTGTTACAATCTGACAAATGACTTGTGTAGCTTTACACGGTCACATTATCACCATATCTTTATAGATAATTATCCTCAAAATGGTGACCTACAAGGCTACAAAATACATTACAAAATGTACATTTTATACATGTACGGTGTATAGTATTTTAAGAAATATTTATCATTATTTTTATTTCATTATCTTATTTTTAGAAAATAAAATTAATCATTATTTTCTTATGCCAAAGGGAAAGTTTGTTCAATTTAAAATCTCTGAATATTATAAACAATTAAATTTTGGAGAAAAAATAGAAAGGAAAAAAACAGAAGAGCTGAAAGTGATGGGTCTTAATGTCCGAAAGATATATGCCATATAAAGTTAAGAGGTACCATCGTTGGGAATTTAGTTAGATCTCAACTACATCACACTGAAAAACGGGACTTAGTTCTCCTTAGAGAAAAGACGTACACAATCAATGAGAAATGTTGGCCCAAATAAAGATCACTGTGAATCCTTGTGTTTGCTTTAAATGGGCCATTAGACAAGTGGTTTAGGCCTCCTAACTATATAGAAAAACCATTTTGTTGAAGTAAATCCTGCCATATGGTAGTTTATAATGCCTTTGCCATCTCCAAGTTCCAAAGATAAGGATGGCTAATAACTTAAGAATCTGTTCCCGCATAGAACAACCCTTGTTCCGATGAGAAAGCAGGACCAAGAAGAGCGCTTACAGAGCTTAACTTTATATGTTCAAAATTTCACATAAAATATCGTCCTGTATTATAAGTGGATAAAAACATATATGATATATTTTGGACTACGTCCACCAAAACTATATGAATGGTCTATAAGTTCGTACATATATGTATGTGTATTAGTATATATACGGCTATTGTATATATATATGTTTTTTAAATTGTTTTGAAGTTGAAAATATAGGAAAGATAGATTAAGGGAGAAGCAAAGGATGACGTTTTGCCAGCGAAGTTTTTGGGAGCAAAGAGAATCATTTTGCAGCTACAAACGACCGCTTCTCCCGGAGGACGACCTTCCTTTGGCCGCCCATCACATCTAACATTATTTCAATTTTTTGTTTTTTTGTATTTATTTATTGAAATATATGATGTAACGTAATATAACGTTTTTCGACATGTTATATAAGAATTTAATATAACAGTAGAACTAATATGACGAATTCACATTTGATAATAATAATGGATAATTTATTTATGAATTATTGAAGGAAATAAATAGGATATAATCAAATCCAGTCGTAAAATATATATATATATATATATATATATTTTTTTTTTTTTTTTTT
>NC_027754.1:40688414-40703512 GCF_000695525.1 Brassica oleracea var. oleracea | reverse complement strand
TTTTTTTTTTTTTTTTTTTTTGAAAAGAGCTTCCTCTTCCTTTTATCTTCAGTCATAAAAGATTTGGGAGAAGGTTTAATTAGTTTATCCTATAAATTTGATTTCTAAGAATACTTTCTTGTTTACTATTTATCAGTCAGAATGTTAAAAGTTTATTACAAAACATTAGGTAAAGTGGACAACGCAACGACTACACTTATCCTAGAAGATTAGTCGGATCTTGACCTAAAATTTCATGAGAAATACATATACCTCACAAACGGAGCCACAACTCCCTTTTACAATCCATTGACAGAACCGTGACTTATCTCTTGGCAAGACAAACCGAACCTTGTCAGTTTTCTTCTAATCTATTCCTGGATTCTCACCAGACCATTTACAACCTTATAGGCACCAGTAAAATCTTGGTTAAGCTCAAATTAATTCGTGCACTTTATAATTTTGTACAATGGTTCTCTATATATGAGCCCCATTGTAACACATTATACTAATATTACGTAATGCCCGTTATATAAAAAGAAATATCTTCTCGTAATACTCCGTTAATTATTGTTTTCCATTTCGCCAAGCCATTAGACATTGTTAATTCACTAACTTAGGCTTGGGCATTCGGGGTCTCAATCGGGTTTCGGTTTAGTTCAATCGGGTTTCGGTTTTTCGGGTTTCTCAAAATCAACCCCATTCGGATTGTATGAAAATTCGGTTCGGGACCGGTTCGGGTTCTATCGGGTTCGGGTCGGGGTTAGTAAATCTTCAAAGAACCGGTACAACCCGATGTACTTTCGGGTTCGTGTCCCAATCGGTTCTTCGGTTTAAATGTACCTGATTTATATCTACTTTATAACCAAAAAGTAAGTAAAATTGGTTCTTTGGTTTTAAAATACTTGATTTGTACCTATTTTGTAACCAAAACATAAATAAAATCGGTTCAAAAAAAGAAAGGAACATCAAATGTGATCATTCAAAATCAAGTGAACGGTAAACATAGTTATTGATCGAAAGAAAACCAAATAAATGAAACCATAAAACGAAAACCAAGTTCTCATGAAATGAAAAACATTTTTCAATGAAAACAAACCCAAAATCTAAAAACTTCAACCTTCAACCGCCACCTTCAACCATCAATCTTCATATAATAGATAATTATTTTAGATGTTCAATATATTTTGAATACATATTAGGAATTAGGATCATGTTTGGTACAAGTTCTTTTTGAAATTTTTTGAATGTTTCGGGTTCTATCGGATATCCATTTAGGTTCGGGTTCGGTTCGGATAAACCCCATAACCCGAAATACCATAAAACAAGATCCATTCGGTATTTATGCCGGGTTCGGATCGGTTCGGATTCATTTTTACCGGATCGGATTCGGTTCGCGTTTTCGGGTTCGGTTTATTTGCCCAGTCCTAAACTAATACGTGATTTTATCATTTCGCTTTATGTCAACCAAAATACTGGTTAACCAAGACCAATCTAATGTATTCATTAATGTATTTATCATAAACAATGACTTGGTGGTGTCAGTGACATCCTTTACAGAATTATACAATCGATTAGCACCCAATTTGTACTAAGTTGAGTAGCTGATATTCAGCTTAATTAGACCTTTAGTAATTAGACCTTAAAGACAAACCCTTTAAAGATTAAAAAACACACATATATAACAAACATTATTTTAGATTAGCTCAAATGATCACATGGAGTCATGGGGGCATCCATGGATGTTTGAGCTGCGGGAATCGCACGTGCCCACATGGCAAAGTTCTGACTCTAATTGGCTATATTTGCACAGATGGCAATGCCGGAGTGATCAACGCTTTTGAAAACACGTGATGCCGTGTTCGGATTGCTTATCTATCTAATCCATTGCCTTTGTGTCCGTACTTCCAGGTAAAATAAGCACACGGACACAGGGACATGATCTTTATTTTATTTCGTTCGTTAAGTTTATATTTTTAAACAAATTGTTCAAAATTTTGAGAGATAAAAAAAGAGAACGTAAACCTGAAACGACTAGGGATATATTTGTAGTGTCCGATAATATAAAATACTTCATCTGTTTCATAATACTTGATGTTTTGACTTAATACACAAAGATTAAGAAAACTACATTTTTCTAAAAAATTATTTTAAAGATATAATTTTAAAATCTGTTAACCAATTATAAAAAATATTGTAAAATCTAATTGGTTGAACAGTTTCCAATAAAGTTAAAGTTAACTTTAAAATCTCAAAATTTCATGTAAATTGAAACAAAATAATCCTTCTAAAACATCATCTATATTGAAACTGAGGGAGTATAAAACAATAGTACAGCTGTACCATAACATGTCTCCCAAAGTTTGCCATACTTTTTTACTCTTTAATAGTTTTAGATCATTTCATTTTGAAAAATGAAATTATATATATTGTCCATGATTGTTACCATATATTTAAGTTTCATTCTCTCAGTTCTTTTTTTTTTCTTTATTCAAGCCAACTCTCAGTTCTGTCTCTCAGTCAAACATCTGGTTTTAGATGTAATATATATATATATATATATATATATATATATATATATATATCATACTATCATCAATGAATCATAGGATGTGCAAATCGAAGTATTTTCTGAAAATTAAACATTCTTTTATTTTAACATGAAATTCTATTATTATTAACTCCAAACCGAGTTTACAAGATAGAAACATAGTCTGAAAAATTACAAAAGACAAAACCGGCGAAAAACAATATCTTCCCAGAAACATAGCTAACACTTAGAAGATAAAGAACATTATCAAAGTAGAAAGAACTAAACAGCCAAAAGAGCAAGGGAATTCAAAAAATACTTAAGGATGTTTAAGATCTAAACATGAACCATATATAGGTCAATGCACACACTTACCAGTAACCTGGAAAAAAAATTTGGCGTCAGAAATGGAATGAAGGACACGATCTGCAAGAAGAAAATATAGCATTCATATAATAAGTTATTCAGAAATGCGTATCAGTTGCACTAAATTTGCATAAGAAAAAAGATAAATTATGACATTCAATATATATAGTATAAGTATAGAGCAAGGGAAGAAATAATATTTTTTTCAAAGTTCATATAACATAAACTCTCATTGACAAATGTAAATTTACGTCATCCGAAATATAATCAAATAGTGACTAATGGGATATCTCTATAGTTTAAATTAAGGAAAATGTGTAATATATTATTTGTGGATATAGTCTATGTCCTTCACTAGTGGGATTTGATTGCATATCATTCCACACTATTTTTTGGATTTTGTATGATCATTTAAGTAATACTAGAGCTTGATCCGCGCGCCCGCGCATGTATTAGTTTTTACGTATTTATACATTGATATTTGTTTTTTCATGATTAGTGCTATATATTTTAGATATGTCTCCATATAACAAATTGTATTCAAAAGATCTGGATCGAACCGGATAATATGATTATTTTTGGTTCAAATATTCAAATCATTTCAAATACATTCGTTATTTGAATATTTTTAGCTTTTTGTACATCATAACCAAATTCATACAGACCCGAGAGATCCAACTTGAAACTCACACATAAATTTATATCCAAACATGGCCTAATTTCAAAACCCAAAAAATCTATACCCGAAAAAACGATCCGTACCTAAATGGGTACTCGAATGTCTATGCCTAACAGATTCCGTAAACAAATAAATAAATAAATAAATATATATATATATATATATATGTGTATATTTATGTGTTTGGCTAAATTAAGTGAAATAGAAAAAAATTTATTTAGTAATATTTTTACAATATTAATAATGATCAATATATGAATATCGATTTGTTTAGATAAGTTTTGGAATTGTAATTAATTAATTTAAATTAATTTTAAATGCAGTGGTAGAATCCGTAAATAAAAAGAAATACAAAAAGGAAGTACCTAAAAAGAAATTTCAAAACCCAAAAAATCTATACCCGAAAGAAACAACCCGTACTTAAATGGGTATCCGAATGTCTATGCCTAACTGATTCCGTAAACAAATAAAAAAAATTATTTTAATGTGTTTGGCTAAATTAAATGAAATAATACCCAAATGTCTATGCCTAACTGATTCCGTAAACAAATTAAAAAAATTATTTTAATGTGTTTGGCTAAATTAAATGAAATAGAAACCAAATGTCTATGCCTAACTGATTCCGTAAACAAATAAAAAAAATTATTTTAATGTGTTTGGCTAAATTAAATGAAATAATACCCAAATGTCTATGCCTAACTGATTCCGTAAACAAATTAAAAAAATTATTTTAATGTGTTTGGCTAAATTAAATGAAATAATACCCAAATGTCTATGCCTAACTGATTCCGTAAACAAATTAAAAAAATTATTTTAATGTGTTTGGCTAAATTAAATGAAATATAATTTTTTTATTTAGTAATATTTGTACAATATTAATAATGATCAATATATGAATATCGATTTGTTTAGATAAGTTTCGGAATTGTAATTAATTAATTTAAATTGATTTTAAATGTAGTAGTAGAATCTGTAAATAAAAAGAAATACAAAAAAAATACCTAATTTATTATAAATGCAATGACTAAATGTGTAAATAAAAGAAAATACATATACTGCTATCCAAGTTTCCAAACAATTCTCATTTAATATTGTCATCCATGTTTCCAAACAGACCTCCTTTTTAAACTGCAATTCATGTTTCCAAACAAACCTAATTTGTACTTAAGTTTTAATAATATAGATAAAATGAAAACGTAAGTGCCCAAAGTTGCTATCTAGGCCAGATTTCCTTTTATTTCTATTTTCCAAAATTTAAATTGAACCTTTTTCTATTAGTTTTAATATTTGTAGTGTTATCCACTGTAACAATTTGAATTCTTTTAGGTTTATTTACCGAATATTAATTTAAATATAACTTATCTAATTTTATGCAAATTAATTATTGAAGTCATATTTTAATTAAGCAAATTGCGTGTACTTTATTTTGGTCCTATAAATAGTATTTTTTTCCTTCATAGTCTTCTCCAAATTTGATGAAAAATATTTGCATTCTGTAATGATTTTCGGTAAAAGAAAGAATAGGAGAAGTTATGTAAAATCTCTATGTTAAACATTTTATCTGTTTCAAAAATATGTCAGAAATATGTATATTTTAAAAAAATTGCACATTCAGATTATTTTAAATTTAGATTACAAATACATTATTTTGTGACTAGTTATTTTTTCACAATTTTTAATCAAAAGAAATTTAATAAATATAATTAGTTTTAAAAATTTATAATCATGATCATTATCTAATAAAAGTTATAAAACATGCATTGAAATATAAAAGATATATTTTTTAAAACATTTTTTTGAAATGACTAGAGTATTAATAAATGTCAAATATTGTATAAAAGGAATAGAAATCGCTCTTCTTTTGCTGGTCAAAGTGTTCTGGATATTGCATCTCTCTATTTATTTTTACAACTAAACCATATAAAAAGGGTTATCTTATTAACTTAATTAATACTAGTAAAGTATTTGTATTGTTGGAGATAAGATCCCACATCGGAAATATGAAAGTGACTTAAGTAATATATAAGGGACTTGGACCAATCCATTTACCACCAATTGGTTTTAAGTTGAAATTCCATGAAACTTAGCATGATATCAGAGCGAACCCACACCATGACCCATTAATCCGGTCCGAAAAGTGGCCCGTTCATCTTATTAGATGATGGCTCATAGAAGACTCAATTATGCTGAGATTGCTAAAAAATAAAGCATTGTCTCGAAAGTATATGATGAATTCTGCGAGATTAATAGTTATACGCACTATTATCTCGAGGGAAGATGTTGGAGATAAGATCCCATATCGAAAATATGAAACGAACTTAAGTAATATATAAGTGATTTGAACCAATCCGCTTACTGTCAATTGGTTTTAAGTTAGAAGCTTAAGAAATTTATCATGTATACTGTACAAGAAAGTCGTTCCAAGCATGTGAATATTGGACCATTAGGAGTTATTTTTAAATAAGATTACTTTACACAAATGGTAATATTTGTCAACTAATAAGATATGAAATCTTCCTTTATTGATCGATCACTCATTATATAATTCTAGTACAAAAACACACGTTATTCTTTAATAAATAATGGGATTGATATTTTATGAAATACTGTTACTATTAATATGTGGGGGTGTGCATAAGAAGCCGTATAAATTAATGTATATATCTAAAATTACAAGGAAAGTGTTCATTGCATAATGATTGCATAGTAATATTACATTATCCTAGTCTCGTGGAAATTTTTTATTGTAGCAACCTATCTCAATTAAAAATGGTTAAAACGTTAAGTTATAAACCTATAGCATAACATAAGGAAAGTATCAATATGAAAATGCATCGATATCTTTGTATTACTGGTTCTAACTTCATGTGGTTAAAATATTCATCTTACTATTATGTCTCCCTTTTACAGGATGTAACATTAGTATGTCATTTAACTACTTATGCAGTTTTTAAATGAATATATAAACTGAGAAATCATTATCTTGTCTACAGGAGATTATACATTTTCAATAATTTTATGTTCTTCAATGTATAATTAGCTATTTAAATATTTTGGTATGCTGTATAATAAAATGGAAAGATTGACAAAAAGTAGTATTAAAATAATAATTATCTTTGACTAAGTACTTATAATGTATAATAAATTTGATCAAATAATTCACTACCTAATAACTTTACAGTTGACAATTTCGTAATAATGATTTTACTGATTTATATTCATAACCAAATGATAACATATACTGTATATTAATATGTGTGTGTGTGTCTATGTACTTGTATGATTCTAATGCGACGCCCGTCTTTATCTTTAGACTAAATGTATATTGAAAATTAGGTCTAAATATGTTTATATCCGGAACATATTATGAATATGATTAGATAAATCATTACAAAAATCTTGTGTCGATAGATCATCAAAGGGACAAAGAAACTTATTTCTCTTAGAATTTTGAAATATCAAAATAGTTTTATGGATCATCAAAGGGATAGAAAAAAGTTTAAAGAAGCATTCATATTTTTGTCGTCTAGTATTCAAAGCTCCGTATTAGAGGCCGACAATTTTAGATTTTCGTATTTAAATGAAAATTAATAAACTAATCTAAAGTGAAGGGTTTGGTCCTCAAGGCCAAAAGTTGTAATTGTGGGTCTTCGGACTTTTAACACGCATTAAGGCAAAGTTAATCACCGATGTCGCGTCCGAAGTCATTATCTAATTGGTCTTGGTCCAATTAACTAAAGCATATATTAATTTATATATTTCGCTAATTAGGTGTATGGTGGGAAATGGACAAATTAGCTCATGCATTAAGACTCCCATTAGAGATTAATCACTTGAAGAAAGGCTCTTGGTGGCCTAGAATATTCAAGTTGGTCATTTGTAACCAAAATTAGTGCTTAGCTAGCTTTTCTTATTTTAGTACAACAATTAAAACCATGTTATATATATATATATATATATTATTTTCCCCTCAAATTTTGATATATATATATGCACGAAAAATCGATCAAACAAATTTTGTATTGCATAAAAAGTAAAATCTATTTTGTTCAAAAGATCTATTTTGTTTGTTTGATTTGGTGGTTTTGTATAAGTTCATATACACACTGATAAATGTATAGTATTGTTTTATTAGTATACGACTACATAAAACAATATTTTTATTACACAGTACGTTTTTGATTGAAAATATTGTTTTTATGTAGTCGTTTTTTTTGTCAACTTTTTTATGTAGTCGTATAAAAGTAATTAACTATAGTGATAAACAAAAATAAAGGCACAAGTATTTGGGAAGTACACCTAAAATCTGTGGGTGCTTTTTAGGGGAGCACGAAGAGCTTAACAAATTATTTAAAAGATATCTCCGACTTCAAGCAAACCACATACCTCTGAATCCTTTACCTGCTCTTCCTTATCTTCACACCACATTCACACACAGATAGAGGTACATGTACGTATGTATATATTTGAATAAATTTGTCAACATATAGACGTGATAACCAATTTTGTCCTTTTCAATGAACCCAATAGGCAATAGATTAATAGGACCAGTTTCGTTGAATTTTATTATCTAGTTTATTAGGACAAACTTCTCGGATCGGGGATGTCATTAGTGATTTGTAATATCAAAATTTTGTTGTGTGAACTAATGAAATACCTTAGATAAATATATTCATGAAATGAGCAAAGAACAACATATTACATGATCTAACTATATAACAAGTTTTTTTGCAAAGAAAAGTATATAGAAAACTATAAATACTCCTCTCACTCTCTTTTTCTTTATCTATACACTATCTCGTGACTTCTCTTTTGGTAAATTAATAATCACGTGGTCGTAGAGTATACATATAGGCATTAGATTTTTTTTATCATAAATATCTTGAAGAGAAATGGAAAAGTGGTGAATTTGGGCAGGTGAAAATGCAGAAGCCTAGTAGATAGATGTTCTTACATAACTCCCCCGAGATTTAAGGGCTTTAGAGCAATTCCCAATGTTTTCATGAGAGAGAAGTGACAGCCTGCTTCGTGGCCGACAGCTATACGTTCATCTCCCTCTCTCATCTTTCATTCCCACGTGTCTCCCTTCTCCTTCGCACGTGCCTACTCTTTTTTTTTTCTATACAAATACATGCGAACAAGGAACCCGTATGTTCAGAAACGAAATAATGACATTATTTTGAAATATGATATTATTTGAAATAATATTACTACTTCGTTTATACTTTTATTTTGTATTGACAAAATAAAAAAAGTTTTATTTTGTAAATATTTTAAGACATACATATTTGTTTATTTTCCAAGTGGTCTGCAGACATTTTATTGGTTTGGGAAATAAAACCAGTTTCCGCTTACGAGCAGTAGTTTTCAACCTCGTACCAACACTGTTCAATGTCTGTGTTTGTGTAAACAAATTAGGTATTTCAATATTCATCATGTACTTTTGTAGAAACCTACGCGCACACTTTTATATATATATATATTCGACTAATTTTTTATTTTTTTTAACACTCGACTAAATTTATATATAATGATAGATTTAACTTATAAGTTTGTTTTCCATTTGATTAGAAACCCTAGAGGTTACGTGCTCTGATCCAAGAAATTGGATTTGACATTTCTGATTCGTGTTTTTATTAAACTAACCTACAAAAGTAATTAAACGAGAAAGTGCGCACCTTCGGCGCGTTTACTTAACGCCAATTTTTAGCTATGAAATTACGTTTTAGCCCTGTAATTAAAAATATGGTCATTACGGAATGTTCAACTTTTTTTATTCAAGAGTCTCCAACGTTAACTTTTACATTTTAAACTTTAAACGGTTTAAATCAAGTAAATTTGTAACTCTTTTGTAATCGGTATAACTACAACTCAGGCATTAGTATATTTATAACTTGTAAGTATATTTTATAAATGTTAATTACGAGTTATTATGTTAAATTAGTAATCATTTATAAAATCGACTGATAGTAGACTTGCAACTTAGTTTTCCAAATATATATATGAAAATCCATAACGAAGATCTTGCGAATACCACATTCAAATTCTTAATCTTTTAAATATAATAGACCAATTAATAATTGCATTTATTACTATATGCTCCTATTTGTATGCATTAGAATATGTGCACTAGTATATTTTACTTTAGTTAGGGTATAAATTCCGGACGATTGTCCGTCATTGAATTTTGGTTCCCTTTAAGGACCCCTTGAGATTTTATGAAACTAAAGGAAAATTAAATATCTTTGTATTGTAGTATTATATATACTTCTTCATGATGAATCTTAAATCTTAAATATAAAATGAATCGATCGCTGTTGATTCAGTTAGTATTTAACAACTTCAATATTACATGGTCAATAAATAATATATAAATTACGTAATAATCTATCTACCGACTAAACAAAAACTGTATTATGTTTCATATATTATACGTGTGTAAAATATGGTTACCTACCTTTGTTAATTAAACATATTTTAAGGACGGCATTGGGAAATTTAAAATTAATAACTTAAAGACCCACTTACTTCAATATTTAAAAAATATATATATGTGCCTCACAAATGCTATTGGATAAGGAACCATAAGCCACATACAACCTTAAAATATTATATGTAAAACAATAAATAAAGATAAAACATAAAATAAATGGATGAACAAGGTTTATATGGCTTTGTCAGATACCACTACGTTTGTTACAAAAGTCCTGATTACGAATGGATTTTGCTTTTTTAATTATAGTGGACACAAATATATCAGCTTATCAAGTTATTTTAAAAATATTATAGATACTATAGTTTAAACAAATAGAAGCGACACTGACTTACAACATTTTTCCTACAATATACTGTATTCGTAAAACTAAATGGTCAATTTTCACTGTAAAGCAAGCCCTTTTGAATGTATATTATTGTAGAAGCCTTAATGTATCCTTAAAGGTAAAAAGATCTACAAACTTTTGCACGTGGAACGTGTAATTAACCCTAAAATTTTGAAACCAACTAAACAAATTATTACTGTAAGAGACACAGGTTCTTTGATTTGATGGTATCATTTTATAGAATCTGTTCCACAAAATGCATACTATCATATGCATATTCAAATCAGATAGTTTAGAGTGAAAATATTTTTCATTTTAATTAACTGGGACTGTTGCTATGCTACTGATCAACCAGCTAAGATTTGTTGTTTCAATTCGATCTGACGGTTTTGAACACGGTATTGTGATTATGTCTCCTCACATATAACAAAATTAGCCCTGGTCTTGAAAACAGTAATTATAGTAAGAAACAAAAGTTCAAGTTAACTGCTTATATTCGTTGGAAAATCTCCAAATCTTATCGAACAACAATGATTAGAGATGTTTTCAGAAAATACTACAATTTCAGCACTTGAAACCCCATAATTATGAAATTTCATGTTAGTAAATTAAAGTTGGTTTCAATTATAGTTAAGTAAAACATTATGTTTAATTTATTAGTCAACACATAAAGTTAACTCATTTAGGTTTTTCTTCATGCTAAAAACTAACATGATTTCTGATGTAAACAACTTCACTAACTTGTGCTTATCATATTTTTATTTATTTTGATACAGTACAAATCTCTTCAGTTCATCCGTTGTCTTTTGTGTCGGTTTGACACATTTTATGCAAAGTACATTATTATGTATTTGTTTAAGATAGTACAGATTAAATGATAATGTCAATTCAAAGTCTACTAGATTTGAGTAAAGGGTAAATTAAGATTTTGGTACATATACCGAAATGTAAAATAATTTTTTGTAATTTAAATCAATTACTTTAAATACGATACCGTTTGTGAAATTGAGAAGAATAATCCAAAAGAAAATAAGCAAAATTTAAACAATGAACTGAATGTAACAACATTAATAAAGCCACGAAATTATTGGTTTGAAATGATTAGATCCAACTAATCTCCAACCAAAGACGGTCAAAGCCAAATAAAAACTCCAGCTCTCCATGAGACCGAAGAGAAACCCATCCAAATGGTTCAGACAATCGTGGACCCCACGCGCCGCTTCTCATCTCTCCCCACTTGATATTCTCTTTCCTCTCTCTCTCTAATTAAATTTAACTTCGATTAATATTGGTCAACTTTTTAGTTAACCATGGTTAACTAACAATAATTCGATTTCCAAGATTTATTTATGTACAGCTGATTACATCTGTGCTGGCCCAAGTTTTGGTTATTTCTAAATTGCTTATACATCTTAACTTTTATATTTTTACATGTATATTGTATAACCCATCTTAAAATAGTAAACTACCATTATTGCAATACAAATAAGGTATATACACAGTGTTTTTCAATTTTAAATAAATTATCAATAATAACAGAGGCAATGCAATGATGGTGGAGAATGTTTTGAAGGACAGAAAAGAAAAGACGAAGCATCTTAATGAAACCCACAAGATAACCCCAACCACATATTATCATGATGGCTTTGTTCATCTTAATTAAACTTTCATTTTCTCCAAATATTTTAACTTTATATCAATTATATCACACCCACTCACATACATCTCCTCCCCAACTTCTAATATGCCTAATATGCGCGTGGAGACTACTTCCATCAATCTAACGATGAAGCTTTTTTCTTTGTTCAAAGGTGAAGCTTTGTATTCACCAATTTCAATACCAAATTTAGGTTGTTTAGTATCGTTGTTATATGACAAATGATTATTCTAATTTGTAAAGATAACTTTTTAAGTATCTCACAAATAACTATATGAATCTTAAATAACAAAACACAAAATATGCTTTTAATAAAATAGTTCTGTATAGTCATAATTTGTAAAGAAAATTTGTGATTTAATCTTTTTACGAAAAGCCTTTATGAATCACAAACAGATACATAAAAACAAAGCAAGTTCTTAATAAAGTAAATTTAGACTAAATTACTATCCGTTAGAGTTCTATTTTAAGACAAGTATGTACAAGAAAAAAGTATGCACAATATATAAATTTGTTAATATAATGAAAACACCAATGCAAATTAAAAAACTTAAAGAGGTGTATTCAATTTAAAGTTTGAGGTTATTTAATTTTTAACGATGTTTTAGATGATTTTAATGAACCGTAGAGTTTACAGTGATTTTTGTTAAGCCAATCTAAAATATCACGTAAAACCATGAAATTTAACTTTTAATTTGTTTAACTAAAAAATTTCATCTAAACACTCTAAAATCACTTAAAACTCTATAAGTTAAAATATTTTCAATAACAATGAATTTTATTGTATTTTATTGTATTTTATAAACTATTAAATTTAATAATAATGAATTTTAAATAAAATTTTAAAATTCATGATTAAAAAACATTGAATTTGTTATTTTAATAAAAATTACTGCAAATTATTAGTTGAATACTCTCTTAGACCATCTCCGACCCATCCATATTTATATTTCTATATTTTTCCTTAAAATAGAGAAATTATATTGTAGAGATGAAAATACTCCAATGTATGCCTTTATAACAGAGTTTTTCTATTTATAAGAGAAAATATAGATATATGTTATTTTCACCTTTAGTTATAGAGGCAAAAAATAATTTTTCTCTATATTTTACTCTAAAATAGAAATTTTTATTATAGATGTATAAATTGGAGCATTTTATCTCTATAAAAGATCTCTATTTTAAAAGAAATTATATAGGTGTACGTCTAAGTTCTCTTTTGATATTTTGTTGCTAATGCCATGGTACTCGCGTATGGTTCACGCCCTTGGAGAAGAAGAGTGGAGAGTCCAAAACACACAAAACGACATAAAATTCTCAAAGAGGTGAAATTTTGAATTAAAGTCGATACCAAGACGAATTATATATTAAATAAATATTTGTAAGCGTTTAGGTTAGACAAGTGACTACATTTACATACATATATCTATATATACACAAACATATTTTTCTTCTTCTTTAATGCTATATTTTAGTCTCACCTTCTCCTTCTACTTTTTATCATTTCCCTTTCTCCTTCCATTTTCGCCTTCCTAACTTCTCCTCAATCCTCTCTCACTATTTTCTAGTTTATATTTTTGTGCGTTTAAAAGAAAAAAATATAGAAAATCTACATAGAAGAGAAGCTTTATTTTAATCTTGTTGTGTGTGTGCGTGGTTTTTATATAATTTTTTTTACAAATTAAAATCTCTCCTTTGCTTTTGATGTGAGCATGGCTGGTCTTGATCTAGGCACATCTTTTCGTTACGTTAATCACCAGCTCCTTCGTCCCGATCTCCACCTTCACCACAACTCCTCTTCCGGTGACGTCACTCCTGGCGTCGGAATAGGTCATTTCACCGCCGACGACGAAGACAACAACCACCAAGGTCTTGACTTAGCCTCAGGTGGAGGAGGATCAGGAAGCTCCGGAGGAGGAGGTCATGGCGGAGGAGGAGGAGGAGACGGTGTTGGCCGTCGTCCACGTGGCAGACCACCGGGATCCAAAAACAAACCGAAACCTCCGGTAATAATCACGCGCGAGAGCGCAAACACTCTTAGAGCTCACATTCTTGAAGTAACAAACGGCTGCGACGTTTTCGACTGCGTTGCGACTTACGCTCGTCGAAGGCAGCGAGGGATCTGCGTTTTGAGCGGTAGCGGAACGGTGACAAACGTCAGCATACGTCAGCCATCCGCGGCTGGAGCGGTTGTGACGCTACAAGGAACGTTCGAGATTCTTTCTCTCTCCGGATCGTTTCTTCCTCCTCCGGCTCCTCCCGGAGCAACGAGTTTGACTATATTCGTGGCCGGAGGACAAGGACAGGTCATTGGAGGAAGCGTCGTTGGTGAGCTTACGGCGGCTGGACCGGTGATTGTAATCGCTGCTTCGTTTACTAATGTTGCTTATGAGAGACTTCCTTTGGAAGAAGATGAGCAGCAACATCTCGGAGGAGGAGGAGGAGCTAACGGCGGAGGTAATTTGTTTCCGGAGGTTGCTGGCGGAGGAGGAGGTGGACTTCCGTTCTTTAATTTACCGATGAATATGCAACCAAATGTGCAACTTCCGGTGGAAGGTTGGCCGGGGAATTCAGGTGGAAGAGGTCCTTTCTGATTGAGTATATATTCTATATACCGGCGGAGGAAGCTTTTCCGGCCAAGAATTTGCGAGAGTGAAGAAAGGTTAGAGAAGTTTCTAATGGACTAATGAATTTCAATTTATCATCGTGATTCTGGACATTATCTTGTTCATCGTGTTAAGCAGCTTAGGGTTTTTTATTTTCTGTTCTTTTTACGTTTGGTAGAATTTTATGTTTCAACCCTTTTCTCCTTCTGTGAAACTCTTATGTATTTGTGTTCGTCTGCGATGAAATATCCTCCATCTTTTTCACATTAATCACTTCTTATACCACCAAATTGATTTTAACCAGTCTTTTAGAATTTGAGTAAAGGTTATATCGGTTATGAATCAAATTTCTACAATTGTTGCATAAATAGGTTTTGTTGGTTTGTAGTTAAGTCCAGGTGCTTTTGTGTTTTAGTCAGTGCAATGATTATAACCAATACATATTTTAAGAGAGAGGGGG
>NC_027754.1:40683105-40688346 GCF_000695525.1 Brassica oleracea var. oleracea | reverse complement strand
TCTAATATTTTTCTCAAATAGAAATTAGAAACAATGTGACACTACTAAAAGTCTAAAAAAATTGCTTATATAGATCTTCTTAATTGCTGTTATATTGAACTCTTATATACATGTGGTAACATAGATATGGATATACATGTGATTCTGTATATATGTTTGTGCCATGGTGATAACCATATATATAAACATACATCATTGTCTGTCTATGTTTAGGTGTCAATTCAACTTTGTTTTTCAATTTTTGAAGCCCTAGCTATCATATATATAGTAATAATAACATTATGTTCTGGTTCCATCTTAAGGAACTCAACAATGAAATTTATTTGTTTGTTATTTTGCTTTATATTTCTCCAATTTTACTGGAATCATGTCATGTTTTAGGTTTTACTGTACCTATAGTCATACTTTCTTTGTGCATTTATCTCTCCTCTCTCTCTATGTATATATATTTGGATATAGATATTTGGAGAAAGCACACTTTAGTGAAAGATGAATATTATACTTCTTGGATCAGTATGAAAAATTACTACTATATGGTCTTTTTGGTTCATTATATATTTTCATAGTCTCTTTATATATTAATGCCTGATTCCCATAAGTGTGGATGAAATTAAATTTGATTTTGTAGGGATAAAGATTGTTCTTTCTTCTCGTTTAGTTAAACTCATTATATTAGATCCATATCCTTATAATAATTCAACTAAAATTGTTAATGATTTTATGGGAATTTCGTATTGGAAAGCAGACTTATTAAGTTATGAAACCGATGTGCTGTGGTGCTTATCTGTAAGGGAATTTTCTTTTGATTAATCAATTGAGCTTTTTTGGAAATTATATTCTCTGGTAAAGGTCCCTAGTTGAGCTATCTTCTTATATTAATATTTCTGTGTTTAATTGATTTATGTGCAATATTACAAACGTAAAATGTAATGCATGAGAGTATATATACTTATTTTATCTTCGAACCCACTTTTAATCATATTTTTCCTATCGATCAGTATATATATTTCTTTCTCTTGTAAAGTCTATTTGATCCATACATATCTGTTTTTTTTTTCAAATTAACAAAAACAATTCCTTATTCTTTTACAGTTTATTAACTCTACAAACGTTTAATTACAAAAAGCAACTTGGATCATATTTATAATTAACATATATTCATACTAGAGTGGTCATGTTAATAGAAGCAAAACATTCTTTAAAACAGTTGATTTAACTATATTTAGTAAGTATTTTATGATGAAGTTTTGAACTGCCATAATCAATATAATGAAAACATGGTTGCTTTAAATTTTCACACGAGTGGGTTATTGTACATTTTTAATAGATACTCTATTTTCTTGGCTAAGATTAGCATGTAATAATAATAATAATACAAACATTTTGACAAGCGTTTTCGAAATTACATAAAAGAGGTTAATGTAAGAGTTAATTTTCTTAGATTTGACATGATATTGGTTTATTTATATTTACTTGAGAGACTGAACCAACCCCATATGTTTTTAGAGGGACATGAGTTTTTTTGTTTGTACCTATACTCCGATAGCACCTTTTGTCACCTTAAAAGGCTTCCCCCAATCGGAACTTCTTGTAGTGATCAAGATCCTTTCCACGACTGTCACTTACAACATATGTCCACCTCATTTTAAAAAAAATTGATTCTTCATTTAACGTTTTTACGAGTTCCTTATGTTTAATAAGCTACGAAATTGCTGACAAAAAAAAATCTACGAAATTGGTAAAGTTGAAATTCACTTCGGGCAGTAAAGTGAAAGTTATAAGCAAAAATTAATGTTGCTAGAATTTGTATTAGGAGGATACAGTCTAACTTTCATTGGGTGAATAAAATTCACAACAAATTTTATTGTTAGCTAAATTAGGCTCGGGCATTTTACCCGGATCTGAAGACCCGAACCGGAACCGACCCGAAAATATAGGTTCGGGTCCGGGTCCGGATCTATGCTAAGTACCTATTGGGTCTTTTTTTTTTGGACCTGCGGGTCTCGGTTCGGGTCTGGGTCCTACCCGAGACCCGTTCGGGTACCCGAAGTACCCGTAAATAATTGTATATACTAGGTATATTTGGGTGATTGGGTATATTTTTGGTATTTCAGATTTTTTTAAAAGTTTCGGGTTTGGATTTTCGGGTATAATTGTAGGTTTTTGGTGAAATTTTAGATTTTTAGAAAATATAATTTGGGTATGCGGGTAAAATTCGGGGATGTTTTGGGTTTTCGGGGCTGATTTTGGATAAATTTTTGGGTATTTTTGCGGTTCTTCGGGTATTTTTAGAGTTTTTGGGTCCAGTTCGGGTATTTCGGGTCTATTTCGTGTCCTAAATACCGGAACTGACTCGGATCCGAAATATACCCGAAAATTTTGGGTATTTTACGGGTATCGAAATTATAGACCGAACCGACCCGGAACCGACCCGAAAAGTTATAGGTACCTATATGGGTCTAAATTGCTAGGACCCGAAGGATCCGGACCCGACAATACCCGATCCGAACCCGACCCGAAGACCCGGATGCCCATGCCTAAGCTAAATTATCAGTAATAACTAATACAATTATTTCCTAATACTAAAGTGATGAATCCAATAATATGTTAATAAACTTGAAACATAATTTAAAAAACATAATTTTAAACGCCCTAAGTTTTCGAAAGAAAATCAATGATAACTACAATTGAAAAAATGATCCAAATCGATGTTAGCTTTGTAATATTAATAGACCCTCTCAGTTTCATGCTTTCTATTCCATTAATCAGTTTTCAGCATAATCTCTCAGATCGTTTTGTTTACTTCTCTTGGATTAAAGTTCTGCAGACTTATCAAACGTTTATCCATGTTGGTGTCTTTCTTAGGTGCCGGAAAATACGGCTTCATCCACTTAACGATAGAACAACAGTCCATATTCCTCTCTCATCGTTTTTTAATTTCATGTGAAACTATCAGGCATAAATGTCTAGCAGCAATGAATGTACTAAGTTTTTCTTGGTTGGTTTATGCTTTAGGCAGCCGTTCCAAGTTGGGTTGGATGATGTTATTGTTCGCTGAGCTTTGTAACACATATTATAATATCATGTTTGGGATTCTAACCTTAGAACTAGACCTTCGAAGTCCAAAGCTGGCAAAAGGTCCAAGAACTTCTCGTTAAGATATTTGTTTAGTTTGTGAGCTTCTCTATTCAAGTGAAGGCGAGAATAGCGTTTGCACTCGGCATCCTCACGTGTCGTTAGAATTGGCTTGAACCCCACGCGAAGAAATTTCAGGCCAGGCCACTTTAATGGATAATTTTGATTTTATAAACCTAAGCCTATAAACATGTTGTCAAACGGCCCATGAAACCCATTTGCGATATATTTTTCTAATACATTTTTTGAGTTTAAAAACATTTAGAGAACATGTTGGTTTTGAGTCCTAACATCCTAAATATATACACAAAGAGTCATCATCGTATGCATGTGATAGCTTTGTCTTATGTTTCCATTTGATCTTGTTCTTCTTCTAAGCCTTCTTCTTGCTAATTAGGGTTGGAGTCACAGAGAGCACACCGATGAGAAACAGAGTCGCCATCGAGCTGAAATCATAGAGATCTCCCAATGATTGTAGCTCTCCAAGAGCTATCCCAGCCTATGCCACAAAACCAAAGACATTCATATACTCACTGAAACCGTAAGATCATAACAAGGAAGATGCCAGAAATGAACATACCCGGACAGTAACAAATGCAGCAGGAATCAGACCGATGAACGTAGCGAGGAAGAAGATATGGTAAGGAACATCAACAATTGGAGAAGCAACATTGATGAAAGTGTTGGGCAATGTTGGTGTTAGTCTCAAGAACAGCATATAGTTCAGCAAACCGTCTTTCCTTCTAGCAACCTAAGAAAAACCAAAACACCCTTTGAGGATTATTCATAGAATCTAGGCCTGCAGAAATTAACCGAACCAAGCTAAACAAAAAAATTGGTTTCTGGTTCAAGTTAGGTTAATAGTTCGGTTCAGTTCTGCAGATTTATAGAAAAAATGGTAATCATATGGATAATCAGTTAGTTCCGTCTTTTACATATTTTCTATAAAAAATTTAAAATCAAAATATATATTGATTTATACCAAATCAAATCGAAATCATATCCTAATTTCAAACAGAAGTATTCAATCTAACCAAAATTATCCAAATTTTAACCAAAAACGAACTAACCTATTAATGAACCGAGTTTATTTCGGTTCAGTTCGGTGAAATTTTGTGACTCCATATAAACCAAATTCGCAGGCCTAATTGTTTGCATCGAAAATAAGGACAATGTTATAAATCATGGAGTGGATTGCCATTAACCAGGTCCGGCCCAAGACCGGTCTAATACCTAGAAGATGGAGAGATGGTCGAAGCCCTAGAAAGAAGAGAGAGAGAGCCGACTTCAGGAGAGAGAGAGGCGGCCACAAAGCTTGGAGAAAAGGAAACTCTTTCATTTTCCTAATAAATGTAATCTTTCCATTATTATGTATTAGTAGTTGTCCTAATCCTAATAAGTTTAGATTTTGGATACTTTCCATTTATCTTCATCTTGTAATCCTTATATAAAGGAACCCCCTTGATCATTAATAATAACACAGAAACATTCAGTCTCTAAACTCTCTAATTACAACACGTTATCAGCACGATTGACTCCCAAAACCCTGAGAAAGAAAAACCCCTAACCATAAACCTTAAATCCGGCGCAACTTAAAATCGATCTATCTCTCAAACTCTGAGGAACCAGAAGACGAGCTACATATCATCTTGAAGCTCTTGACGAGACGAATCCAACAGCGTAAACCGTTCGTCGATCCGATCTCAGACGCGCCCCCACTCGCAGAAACAATACGCGGCGCCGTCTTGGTCTTTTGGAACCCTAATCCGAACCAACATGATTTTCTAGCCAGCTCGCAATTCAGATCAGCCGCTTGCAGCAGCTCGCAAACTAGATTAGAAGAAGACGCGTCCCGATCGCGTCCGACTACCTCAGCACACGTCCGTGACCAGACGCAAGACGTTCCAGATAGCTCGCGTCCCGTCCCAGCTTGCGACCCGATAAGGATCCAGCTCGCGTCCGTGTGCAACTAGAGGTTCATCTGACTTTGGTGGTCCGGTTCAACCCTACAAAACAAAGGTAATTTGAAATCTGAAAACAAGAATCGAATTTGGTTGTTTTGTAAAGATTGAAACCTTAAAATATAATCTCTAAAACTAAAGGCCA
>NC_027754.1:40681241-40682676 GCF_000695525.1 Brassica oleracea var. oleracea | reverse complement strand
TCTAAGCATCACAAAACATGACCGTGTGGTCCAAGTATCATAGAGAGACTTATGAAATCATATGCACTGATTATTTAATTGGTTGCAAGAATTCTAAATCATAAATTGATAATATGAAGATGCCGAGGATTATACCATTATAAATCTCTCTGGAAGATATTATCCAGAATGGAAATGAACACTTCAATTGCCCTGAAGTCTAGAGGACTCGGGAAATGTATCATTGAAAGAAATGATGAAATTGAAAGTGAAAAGTTAAGAGCCATTACAATAATGCGCCATCATCTCACTGAGGAACTGAGAAATCAGTATCTACATATTGAGAATCCTCGTGACCTTTGGACATAATTAAAGTCCAGATACACTATGGTATTATTACCAAAGGTCAAACATGAATGGATGAGTCTCCGATTCCAAGACTTTGAGATAGTGGCCGAGTTTCACTTTGCCTTATCCAGGGTCGTGTACCAACTGAGATTATGTGGAGAAGAGGTAACAAATAATGATTGTCTATTCAAGACATACTCCACATTTCATCCAAAAGATTTGTTGTCAAAACATATCTACATAGAAAGAAGTTCTACCACTTACAATGACCTGATCTCTTGCCTAACGGTGATTGAGAATGACAAGGTACTAAAGAGGAGCAGTGAGATGAGATACCCTGATACAAATAAGACCGATATAGATCAGGATGAATCCAAGGGAGCCGTGTCCAATATAACTCAAGGAGTGGCCGGCATGTCTATTGACTAAGAGAGATCTCGACATTTTATTTTAAAGTCCTTGATTTGTGATTTGCTTTAACCTAATTGTCATTCACGATTTTACATATACAATGGAATTGGTTTTGAATTCATTATCTTGCCTGATCATACTTGAACATATGAATGATTCTATTTTTGCCTAAAGAGCATAATACCAAGTAAGAAATCATGAAAGGGGTATAGTAAGCCTAGTAAAGAAACAATGGCTAAGGCATTGCCTAAAGGGCATTATACACACCCAATTATATGTGACCCATTGAATTATAAATGGTTTCCAAATAGAAACAATGGGCAAGAAGGAAACAAGTTCCTTCGGTTTTAAAGAAAAACAAACGCCTAAGACCTTATAAGTGGTCGAGACTAAACCTATGATCTCTACTGATTTAAAACTATGATATAAGATCAGTATGATAAGAGGCAAGAGAAGTGGTGACTATACTGATATATCCCACGATATTTTACACTATATGGCATGATTGGATTAGCCATCCTAAAGTCTAAACTTGATGCAAAGATTGAAAAGGCACAGAGTTATCCCGTAAAAGATTTCACGTTGTGAAACATGTACACAAAGGGAAACTCATTAGGCTTAATTGTCCCAAGCACCACGACCTTATAGTATGGTCATGAGGGGGAGAGAGGATAAACCCATGATCAATACTACAAGT
>NC_027754.1:40644437-40680596 GCF_000695525.1 Brassica oleracea var. oleracea | reverse complement strand
TGCTACAGATTTTCGAAATTGACAATGGTCTGGTCATAAGAAATAAATTAGATACAAATGATGTAGTAAGCAGCATATGGATCACTGGATAAGATGAAAAAACAGCTTCGTTCCTAAGCTGATTCATGGACTGAAACATAAAGCAACTGCATATAGTATGTAAAAGAAATTGATCACGCATGATCATTGATCTTGGAGTTGTATAAAAGACAATCCAATACAGTCCATATATTTGAAATTCCTTGTGATTATACTAAACCTAAAAGAGGTTAGTAGGCATAGAATAAATCTATGTGGATGTCCGACCAAAAGCGTTCGGTCCCGGCCCTTCAACTAAAGATGTCCGACTCTGTCCATCTAAGGGCGTCCGGCTCTTCAGCAAAGAACGTCTGGCTCTTCTGCTAGAAGCGTCCGGCTTTTAAGATTAAAAGACGTCTGGCTCTTCTTCTTGATCACGGGCTAGTAAAGACAAAGGATCAACCGGATACAAATGTATTGTAATCCTTAAGCTTGTGAAAGCCGAGATCTATGACCTAATAATATATATTTCAGTGTGTGATATAATCCACAGCAACAGAGGTCATGAGACACCATCAAGAGATGGATAAAGGACTACAATGTCCGAGATAGATATGGTACTGCCTAAAGGCAAAGAAATCGATGACCACATCCATGAGAGTGTTCGACCGCAAAGCCATAATAAGAGATTATAAACTCACAGCAAAGATCATTGATCTTGAACACTCATGAGACAAGTAGTGGACATGTATAGAAAAGATATATGACCCAGACATGGATCGGCCAGACAGATACATAGGTTCATGATAACCATGTCTAGTACATTGTCCATAAGTACTTGGTTTATCCGACCATAGTAAAGAGTTAAGAGTAGACGATCACGTCTAGACTATGGACACATGCAAACTCTATTTGCAAAGACCCAATAGTGATCCCCGAGAACAATATGGTTCACATTATTTAGCACACATGCTTTACCGGGACACTCGATGTCAAGAGACATGAGAAACGACCTAAGAGGTCAAAGTGGTCTAGATACGGCTTAGTAATGAACTTGGCCGATTATTCCCTTCCTACATATACAGGAAATATCACGCACCAGATGCGTAGAATGTAGAAACCTACACTGAGGTTCACATCAGGGGAGTAGTGCGTGTTGTACTATTTTTCCTTCATTATGGTTTTGTCCCACTGGGTTTTCCTGATAAGGTTTTAATGATGCAACATGAAGCGTACTACAAATCATGTATGGTTATGGCATCCAAGGGGGAGTGTTATAAATCATGGAGTGGATTGCCATTAACCAGGCCCGGCCCAAGACCGGCCCAATACCTAGAAGATGGAGAGATGACCGAAGCCCTAGAAAGAGGAGAGAGAGAGCCGACTTCAAGAGAGAGAGAGGCGGCCACAAAGCTTGGAGAAAAGGAAACTCTTTCCTTTTCTTAATAGATGTAATCATTTCATTATTATGTATTAGTAGTTTTCCTAATCCTAATTAGGACAGACAAAAACATTTTTGTCTTTTCTTGCTTTTTTTTTTTTCCAAACCTGATCTTGGAAGAAGACGAGCTTGTCGGGCCAAAGCGAGAAAATCAAAGGTCTACCAATGAGCTTAGAGAGTAAGAAGCAAGAGGAAGCACCAGCTGTTGCAGTGGAGACAACAAGAGCCATTCCTTTGAAAACTCCAAAGAGAGCACCAGCAAGCAAAGACATGAACACAGTTCCAGGAATCATGAATGTCTGCATAAACACATACACCAAAGAATATCCGACAAGAACTTGAACTGTGTAATCACTTGTGTAAATCTCCAGGTTATCTCTGCGACACACAAAAGCTCTAAGATGTTAAAAATCATTCATCCATTGATTCTATAGATTTGCAATTTCTATAAAATAAACACAGAAGCAATCAAATTATAGAAACGTTTAAAAATTGACCTGAGGATCTGAAGGTCATGGAGATTACGAGGTAGCTTGAGGAAGCTGTAATCAGATTGAGGCATTGTGAGATAAACGCAAACAAGGCCAATGAGAAACCCCAGAACGACGCCGGAAGCTGCCGTGACCTCCCAAAAGCTCAGAGAATATCTCGGAGTCACCGATTTCGTAGGTGTCGGCGGATTAACGTCGCATATTGTTGTTTCTCCTCCTCCTCCTCCTCTTCCTCCTCCTCTCTCCATCTCTCTCTCCTCAAACGATCGGGTCGAAAAGAGAGAGAAGAGGAAGGAGAAGAGAAAGGGAATATTCGAATTTTGAGTTCGAAGGATTTGTTTTGATTTATGTTAATCGAATTAAAAATAACACAAGCTGATTTTATTAAAATTACTTGTGGCCCTAAAATTCTCGTCGTTTACAAGTTTTAGCCCCAAGATTTATATATAAACGTGCATATCGTATAGTATACCCTAATCATTATAATCTCGTATTTTGTTAATTTTATTTACTTGGGAAATAAACAAAAAAAAATTGTTGCTAGTGAAATATCATAGATGAACGTATGAGTTTATTTTAGATTACGTAAGTATTAGGCAGACAAAATGGAAATTGAGACGTCCCGTCAAGCAAAATGGGGAAGGATCAAGCAGAAGAATAAATGGAACTTAAAATAAAAAAAAAACTCTTTGCCCCAAAAAAAAAAGAAAAAGAAAAAACTCTTTCTAAATATTTTCTTAAACTCCTCCTAAAATCAAATTATATATACAAATATATGTGCTGGTTTGAAAACTATGACTACTAATCTTGTTGGTATAATCAACATTAAGGTAACTTTAAATATTTATTCGAAAAATTCTTGGGTTCACTCCCTAAGGTTCACCATCCAATAGTGTTTAATTATTTGATATTTGATATCTTTTAAAAAAGGAAATAAAATTGAATATCCAAATTAGATTATATTTTTAAAATAAAATAATAAAAATACATAAAAATAATTACAAAAAATAAATTAATTAATATTGTTAAGTCTTCAGCAAAATACTAAACCCTATACCCTAAATACTAAACCCTAAACCCTAAACGTTAAACTTTAAACTTTGGATAAACTCTAAACCGTTGAAAAATCTTAAACCCTAAATCGTACATTAAAAACTAAATTTTAATAACACTAAACCCTAAATCCTAATCATTAAACTCTAAACCCTTGGGTAAACTCTGAATCCTTGGGTAAACCTCTGAACTCTTGGATAAATCATAAACTCTAGGTTTAATTTTAAATATTTTTGATTTTAGAGTTTATGATTTATCCAAGAGTTCAGGGTTTATCCAAGGGTTTAGGATTTAGTGATTAGGGTTTAGAGTTTAGGGTTATTAAGATTTAGTTAAATTTTTCAATGGTTTACGGTTTATCCAAGATTTAAGGTTTATAATTTAGGGTTTGGAGTTTAGGATTTAGAGTATAAGATTTAGTATTTTGCTAACGGTTTAACAATATTTATTTATTTTTTTTGTAACTATTTTTATGTATTTTTATTGTCTTATTTTTAAAATATAATTTTATTTGGAAATTCAATTTTGTTTCATTTTTTTAAAGATATCAAATATCAAATATTCAAACACTATTGGTCGGTGAATCTAGAGGTTATTTCTCTATTTATTCGCTTGCTGTGATTATAAACAATAAATCCATAATCAATCTCGATTTAATAATCGATAGTGTAGTGCTTTGGCCACGGAGTATGGAAGATGGCACGTTTAAAAAGGGTTATTGACATGTGCCCTTTAATTTGTAGATGCCTATGTTGCTTCACGACAAAAGTAGTTTACATTGATACACGAAGATAATTCTATACTTAATTAAGAAATTCATTTCATTATATTCGTTTCTGTCCATTTTTTTCCCTATCAATCCGGTCAGTCAAGTTACCCCTAATCATTATCTCATAGCCGTTAATTTGTCAAAGTTAATCCATTTCCAAACTAAACTGTCGTTACTATTTAGATCATACGCAAGTATACACTATGCATTAACCCACTAACCCTTATATGTACAAACCTAGAGTTGCCTCTGAAACATCGTCTTGCTAGTGTCGATGATTTTGAAGAAAGAAACATTAAAAAAGATCGGGAGGGACAAATGCATGACAAGGTGAGACAATTGTTGACAAAACGCATCGTATGCGTTGTCCTAGCCGCGAGAGAGGCTTTCACTTTGTTAAGAACCTCTGAGTCAGGCTTAAGCTTGTAGACTCTCTGGAGGAGTTGGCAGGTCAGGATGTATATATCCACCTGGTAAAGATTTTTACAAACTGAAAAGAAAGAATAAACAGTTAGTGAGAAGGCATTTTTGGTCATCTAAATTTTATTCATATAGAACTTGAGGAATAACCTTACAAGTTACAACCCTAAGTCAAATAGTAATGGTAATCAAATACCAAAACAGAAACAAACATAAACAACTTAAATTCTGTAGACGGAAATTAATCTAAACCTGCAAGCGAGCCGTGCCTCCTGAGAAAAAAACCACAAGAGCCTTAAGAGCACCATTAACCCTAGCACTCCATTTGGGGTGCTTAATTTATTTTTATTTTTTTTTGGTTTTTTTCTGATTTTTAGAAAAGAAAATATTTAAAAACGAACCAATAGCGGGCCGCCACGTATCAGTGGGGCCCGCGAAACAGTGCTAGCACCGGTGCTTAATTAAGCACAATAAGCACAATAAGCACATGTGCTTAGTTTTTGTGTGGATTTCATCCACTATTATATTAATTTTTTGATAAACACCTCCCTCTAAACACTTCCATTAATCATGCTCTAAGCCCCCTACCTTTAAATCAAAATTTAAGACCCCACTTATATAGACAAGATATTAGTTCACAAGTGTTATCTATGCTTGCATTCAGATTTGTATTATATGGAGTTTGCTTATTCGATATTTTTTTTCTCTACATTTTAGTTTAGACTCTCTTTTTGAAAATTTTAATTATAAACATTCACTATTTCTACCACTTTAGTTGTTTGTACGTACCTTTGCCGACTTATGTCTCGTTCCGCTGTATTTCAAACGTTTTCTTTTAATCTTTAGAAGACCAAAAAAAACACATAAAAAACTCATGAAAACCCATTAAAAACTGCCGTAGGACACCTGCAATGGTGTTACTCTTAATTGAGTCTTTAGCAACATAAAACTAATTTTTTTTTGAATAGTTAAGGATCTTCATACTTTTGTTATGTCTAATGGTGTACTTCAATTTGAAGTTCATAGAAATAAAAAAATAATTTATTTTTTTAAAAGTGAAAATTTTATTTTTATTTATTCCATGATTAAATAAAAAGATAAAATATTTATTATTTTTCAATCACCAAATTTGTTCCAAATATTTTCAATTAAATCATTTTTCAATCGTTGATGTTAACGCTTATCGTGAACATCTTCCCGAATGCCGAGCATATTAGCGATATTTGTAGGCCTGTCGCTTTTACTTCTTTGAAGCTCTTCCTGTAACAACATGAGATCAAACAGTCACAATTTTTTTAACAAAAATGCATAAAGACCAACCCAAAAGCACAAGAGAGTAACTTACCAGACAGATACATGACCGCCAAACCTAAAAAAACTACTGCAGGGACCACTAGACAAACTTCCATTGCAAAGGCATTTGTATTAAGCCCCAATTTTTTCTTAGATAACTCACAGACAATCTTCTGTAGCTTTACCAGCTTCTGCTCACACTCAAAACCTTGATCCTTAAGCTGCCTAAGTTGTGTCTGAAACTCACGCATCTCCTCCGTAATAGCCACGTCCCACCATTTCCAAATGTGGCAGTCCCCATCATCGACATTTGGGCAGGTGAAGTACCTTCTCCCTGGATCTTTAGCCATGGAAGATATTGCACCAACAGGGTCACCACCACAGTAGCATATCCTCGGGATTCCTTCATCACACTCGGGTTGAGGTTGGTATTGAAGCGGCTCAGCAATATGGTAGTTACTCTCAGCTTCATCCCCGTACAGTTCAGCTTCAGCTTGAATAAGTGAGGTTATGTCGTACTCATCTGATGAAGAAGACTGGCTGTATGAATAATCTTGTCCCATTCTTCGTAAACCTGAAATAAATCATGTAACCGAAATCAATTGAAACAAGCATTTGAATGAACATATAATCTACATGACTCTTAAGTACATTCAACTTCTTTGAAACCAATAAGTACAAAACGCTAGTAACAAGTGCTAAAATGGGATTGAAAACCAAAATTGTTATCAAAGCCTAACTACAAATGACCTTAAACCCCAAATCGAGTGAAAAAAAAAATTTGAAACCCCAATATCGTTATCTAACCCGGTCGATTGAAAACACAAAACCCCAACCGATTGAGAGGAAAACAACATCGAACGTAATCAAACCCTAACTTAAACCCCAAATCGACTGGAAAAAAATTCTTCGAAACCCTAATTTCAAAAAAAAAAATTGAATCCCCAAAATCGTTATCAAACCCGTCGATTGAAAACACAAAACCAAACCGATTGAGAGGAAAACAACATCGAACCTAATCCTAATCCATAAGTCTGCAAGAGAATCGGAAGATTTACCTTGGTCTCGGGACGGATCGAAATCGCCAAAAATCGCCTTTCGTCGAGAGCTATTTTTTTTTCTCGGCTTCGGTCGCAAATGTTTTAATTTTTTTTTTGATAGAGCAAAGACGAAAACCGACCGGACCACTCAGGTTATGACACGTCGCTAAGGATCAAATCCGTTCAATCCTTAGTTACGGACTAATCCTTCCCTTTCTCGGCTCGTATATTATTTTGATAATGCGACGGACTCGTTAAGGATCACGCACGGACCGCGTTGCGGATGGTCCTAGGTTTCCTAAAGCGTTCGCGTGACATTGCCTGCAAGAATTCATAATTTTGGTAAATGTTGATGATGTCTTTCCATTATAGCATATCCTTCTTAATACGATGAGAGACTATCTCTCAATCCATTGTAACCAAAATTTCATAATATTTTAGTTTGCAACTCTTACGAAATTCGAAGTGATTAGACGGATATAATATTAAATTTTGATAGGTAAAACCACCCATATGTTTTTCCGTAAATCACTGAAAACAATTTTTTATTATATTATGATTGAGATGCGTTGCTTAGAAGATCTGGAACAAAAATAGATTTTTTTTCCCATAAAAATGGGGTTAAGTAAGCATGTATATGCATAACAAAAATGAGGGGTGACAATTAGTTCTTTCATGTGCTAACTATATTTTATTTATCTACTTATTGCCGACAATCTTAACTCTCTTGTTCAACGTACTTATTACCGCCAAAGATAATTTTTAAAAATATGAATATAATTGTTTAATTACAAACTCATTACATCTTAGCAGTCTAGTAATTTCTTAAAACACGGTTGCACGTTACTCGTATTAAGGATGTTAAGAAAATAATGAAGATGTGTACAATAAAACATAATCCATGCGTATAATAAAATGCATATAGAACACCATACATGCTATATGTTGTTATAAAGACAAAATACTACTTATACACCAAGAAAAGCTTTGGTCATGCTTGACTACTCTGTACGCCACTAGCCATAGATTTCGTAACGAGATCGGTATATACTTGTGGCATACAGGGAGCCAGGCACGACTATAAGAGCACATACAAATATATAATATATTGTGTAGAAGATTTCTAAAAATGAATGTGGGATGGCTTATACGTCGGTAAAGAATACAGATGTGTTCGTAGTTCATTTGGGATTAGGAGAGAAGTGAAATCAGAGAAAAAATGGCGATTGTTCTTTAAGGATTTTTGCAGATAGGTGTAAGAGGAATGGTGGCACAAATATATAGAGGTGAAAAAATAAACTAAACTTTGCTACTACTTAAAATAATTTGAAAGATGGAACAAAAGTTGGATTGTGTAAGGCAAATATAAATAATTTTATAACTGAAAAAGTGAAAAGTACACTTTATCTTAACAAAAAATCATATTTTTGAATTGGACTTCCCGCAAAGAAAAATATACCTTATCTTAACAAAAAAAATCATATTGTTGGGTTGAGCTTTTTTTATTTACACGATTATTATATATAGAGACAGTGTAAGAGGGAAATCAATATGGATTCTCTTTTGTTAAAGGTATGAAAAAGACAGAGAGCGTGCAACACTTTGGGTTACTTTTATCCCCTGTTCTAAAAATCGGCCGCCTAGCCGTCTAAGCGCTACGCGTCACTTTTCCGCTCCGATTTATGCCAAATCGGTTTAAAAAATCAGATATCCGATTTTTTTCCGCCTAGACCGCCTAAATGACCGCCTAGCCGCCTAAATGACCGCCTAGCCGCCTAGGCGGCCGCCTAATTTTTTTTTTTTTTTTTTAAATTTTTTTTTTTTAGTTTTAATAATATTTTTATTTGTTTATTTGATCTAAAATTTTATAAATATCATTTATATTCATAATTTTGATGAAAATTACACTATATTAAATTTATATATTCCATTTGTGTGTTTTATACAATCATAAACATAAAAATGTATTAATGTTATACACAATTAAAGATTAGTTTTATAACATAGTAAACCATCTAAAAATTCCGCCCCGCATAATTTCCGATTAATCCCTGATTTTTTCTTTAGGCGCTAGGCCCAACCCGACCGCCCGACTAGCGCCTACCGCGTTCCAGAACAGGGCTTTTATCTAATTTAATCGTTTTCAAGTTGTTTCTGATACCTTTTTCATATATAATTCGTTTAAGAAATTTTCACACTATTATTAAAGATAAAAAGGAGACATAGAGTATTATACAAAAGAGTACGTACATCAGTCTTCTCATATTATAATATTATATGGGCCACGAATCATACCATCATTACATGTGCCTAACATTGACACTTCAGTCGAGACCTATTGGCTCTAGCATGCACGATATTATTCATTAGTCGGATCCCATCTGAATCATTCAAAATTAATAACAAATATTAGAAAGTATGAATAACATTCACTATTGAATTGAGACCTTATGTATTTGTTTTGACCCTCAGGTTTGAACCGTCTTTTAATGAAATAGACACTAGAACTCACATATTACAATTATGTTAGATGTCTCTTGGGTCACTCGTTTAATGTTTGATGTTTGTGAAGGATCATCAGAAATGTTCATGTTTGCTTAATGTTCGTTTTGAGTTTATTATGATTCAAAACTAACTGATAATGAGTTTATTGGTCCAAATCATTATATATTAGTGATTAGCTTATATTTCAATTGGTTAAGAATATTACTGTAATCAACCAGTGAAAATTAACTTGACGACACGTATAAAACTGACATCTCAAATAATATTATAGTGATTAGTGTTGATTTTTTTTTAAAAAAGACTTTCAACATAAAATTTTAACACTACTTTCCAAAATATAATAGTTTTTATCAAACATATTTCAAACCAAATCCTATTTCAAAACTGGTAATAATTTTTTCTTGACATTTTACTAGAGCCAACAATTGGAGCTTTAATCTATGTACATTTGAGTTCATTGTAAACTTTTTATTAAAAATCTATTGACATGAGTGGATTAACCTAATTCTCTTATAATATTATTCTTGGTCACATTAACCCGTAATTAGAATCTTGACACTTAACGGCTGATGTTAGGCTTCACATTTTTTTGAAGTGAAAGCCACATATAAAGAGATTAAACGCTCTCAGGCACATTACTCGAGGAGCAAAACCAAGGCTGGTTTTCTTCCTCTTTGGTCAACTCTGAGCTGTTTCTACCCTTCTGGTTTTGGTTTCCTACCCGGTTTTTTTCCTTTTAAGGCAAGTTTTTTCAAAAAGCTGATTTTGAGCGCGCAAATCACCACCCTGTAGCGGATCTCCGGCAAGCTTGGGTCGACAATGACTCCTCAAGCCACTGCTTCCACTACTCCCTGTTACTTGGAGCTGCTCGTGCTACCTCCACTTTCGATAACCAGATCTACAACCAAGGGACGACTGCAACATGGCTCCAAGACATCACTTCTCCTCGGACCACGAGAAGATGCAAGAACCCTTCTGCAAAGACCCTCCCCGCCGACGCATCAAAGCTCTGGAATTCGATACATATGCACTGATAAGGGACAACGCACTCACTGTGATAGGAAGAGTCACGAACCCCGCTGAACAACCGGTAGGAGCCCTTATTATAGCTTTGCCTAGGAAATGGGATCTTAAAGGTAGAGTCACGGGCTCAGATCTAGGTCACAATACCTTCCAGTTCCGTTTCGAGTTGGAAGAAGACCTGCAGAACGTACTCTCGGCCAGACCTTACCACTATGCCCACTGGATGGTCATACTACAACGGTGGGAGCCAGTCCTCTCGCCCCTCTTCCCTTCTCAAATTCTTTTTTGGATAACACTCCACGGTCTTCCCTTACACTACTGGCATGAGAGAATGATCTATGAGATAGGGCAAGATCTACGGACTTTGGAAGACTACTGTATAACAAAAACTTCAGCAAAGATAAGAGTCAGCGTGGACGCTCTAAACCCCCTTGTCAAAGAGGCACTCATTGAGTTTTCTGCTGGTGTAGAACTCCCAGTCTCACTGGAATATGATGGGCTTGAACTACACTGCTCCAACTACAACAGTCTTGCTTACCTAGCTAGGTTCTGCCCCCTCTCATCCAGATCTGAGGAGGTTAACTCCCACCCCAGACACAGAAAGGCAGCACGAAGTAACTCCTCTCCCCCAAGGCGTCCCAGACGCTCTGAAGAGTTGCAGACACAAGTGAACAGAAGGTTTGAAAAAAGACCAATCACCTCAGAAGAACCATTCCACCAGAGGCTTGATTGACACGAAAGACCCTTTGGAGATAGACTACCTCCTCCCGTTACACGACCCCAACTTTTAAGGAACAAACTCACACCCCGCCATGAGGGAAACAGACATGAATATGGAGAGCCTATTCAGCGTCATGCACAAAGAAGACCAACTTTATCACCCCCTACAAGGGATATGGCCCCAAAGAGTCGGCGTTTCTCTGATAGAATTGGCCAAAGTCAGAACCCCAACCTCCAGTGGAGAGAGCGAAGAAAGAGAAGCCTATCTCCAATAGCTTCAGCACGGGCAAATGAGACTAATCAGCTACAGACTCCTCTACATATCTCGTATGAAGCTAGACCTCTCCTGGAAAGAAACTTAGAGATCACCGACTACCCAGCTCAGGCGAAAATCCCATCCGCTGAGCAAGTTATGAATGACCTGATTGAGGTCACACACCAGTACACAGACGTTGATGACCCGATAGAAAGGGCTACGCGTATGCAAAGAGTGGCCCATGGAGAGGAATACAACTTAATGGCAACCACAGCTGCTAACATTATAGCAGCAGCGACCTCCAACCTCGTCAACTAAACATCAACGGAGCCCAGGCTTGACAACCAACATCTAACGGAGCCTAGAGCCACTGACATTCCTGAATCTTCAAACGCAAGGAATTCCCGAAGGAATCAGGGGACTAGAAGAGTCTCAGCTAGCCCACGCGTGTTCCTGGGAGCCAGTTCAGGTAGAAGACTACTATCTCAAGTGCATGCTGGCCCAGCAAGACATGGTTTTCCCCATGCTTCTCCCATTCAACAGAGACGCTCAGTTACTACGAGGTCAGGCACAACACACACACAACAGGAGAACCCTCATGATTTTCCCACGATCACCATCAGCTTCCTTAGTCGCCTTGAGCTGGAACTGTTGTGGTCTTGGGAATCCCATGACAGTCCAAAGGCTCAAGGACCTAAATAAAAAAAATTCCCCTGATATCATCTTTTTGCAAGAAACAAAAAATCATGAACAAACTGTGCTTAATGAAACGGAGGAACTTAACTTGGACCTTCATTACTTGGTCTATCCCCACAACCAAGGAGCAGGAGGCCTTGCGCTCTTCTGGAAGAACGATATTAACCTACAGGTACTATCTTCGAGTCATAACCATATCGACACTCTTATCATATTTAAAGATCACTCCTTCCATAGTACCTTCGTGTACGGTGCTCCGGAGATTGTAAAACACCAGGAAGTGTGGCAACTGCTCACTGACATCTCAGAAACAAGAAATGACAAACCTTGGTTCTTAACGGGAGATTTCAACGAGATTGTAAACAATTCCGAGAAAACAGGAGGCAAAATACGGCCGGAAAGCCCCTTCACACACTTCCACTCATTTCTCTCTACATGTGATCTCTTTGATGTTAGACACACTGGAAACTATTTGTCATGGAGAGGCACTAGGCACACTCACCTTTTTCTTTGTCGACTTGACCGGGCACTAGCTAACAGCACCTGGTCTGAGAAATTCCCCAATGGACGCTCACACTACCTCCAGTTCGAGGGATCAGACCACCGTCCCATTATCAATACCTTCGACACAAGAAAGAGAAAGACAAACAAGATCTTCAGATACGATCGAAGGCTGGGAGATAATACGGAGGTTAAGGAAATCATTGACAAAATGTGGAAATATTTTAACCACTTACAGGTCGCAGACAGAATAAGCAGGTGTAGAAAAGTCATTTCTACCTAGAGTAGGAAACATTATATCAACAGTCAGAAGCTAATCACTGAGCTGAAGGAAAAACTAGACTTAGCTATGACTGACCTGGTGGCAGATGATGTGAAATCCCTTCTCAACAGAAGCTTACTACATGCTTACAAATCTGAGGAAGATTATTGGAAACAGCGGAGCAGACAAACCTGGCTGGCCCTTGGAGATAGAAACACATGCTATTTTCACGCTTCTACTAAAGGCAGGAGAGCCCGCAACATGATTAAATTGATGGAAGACTCCTCGGGGACCCCAGTATTCGAAGATGAACATATAGCAATAGTTATAACGAGCTACTTCAGTAATATCTTCACTTCAACTAACCCCCAGCTGCTGATATAGCCCATAAGGCATTAACTCCGTGCATATCCGCAGAGACAAATGAGAAACTGATAGCCACTCCATCTCCCCGGGAAGTTAAGCAGGCAATGTTCTCCATACATCCCGACAAAGCACCCGGACCTGATGGGTTTTCAGCGAACTTTTGACAGACTAATTGGGATACAGTGGGGCATGCGATAACAAAGGAGATTCAAGACTTTTTCATATCAGGAGACATTCCTTTCACTATCAACACTACACATATCAGACTAATACCAAAGATAACAAGTCCTAAAGTTGTTTCTGATTATAGACCTATTGCTCTCTGCAATGTGTATTACAAGGCTATCTCCAAAATTCTCTCTCTCTCAAATTGAAACCAGTACTACAAGAGGTGATATCAGAAAATCAATCTGCATTTGTACCTGGAAGATCGATATATTACAATGTCTTGATCACACATGAGATGCTCTACTTCCTCAAGACATCCGGGGCCACCATCCATTGCTCTATGGCTGTCAAAATAGACATTAGCAAGGCATATGACAGACTGGAATGAAGTTTTATAAGAGAAGTTCTAGGCAGGATGGGGATTCATGATAAATTTGTCTTTTGGATGATGCAATGCATCACCACAGTCACTTACTCTTTTCTTGTCAATGATGAGATCGTGGGCTGTGTGCATCCACAAAAGGGGATCAGACAAGGGGACCCCCTCTCTCCCTACATCTTCATTCTCTGTGGAGAGGTACTGTCAGGCCTATGCAAGAAAGATCAAGAAAGTGGCATTTTAGCGGGGCTCAGAGTAGCAATAAACAGTCTGAAGGTTAATCACATGTTGTTTGCAGATGATACAATGTTTTTCACTAAAACAGACCTTCAATGCTGTACTGCTCTACGCAACATCCTACATAGCTATGAAGCAGCCTCCGGATAGATGATAAATGTCGATAAATCATCCATTTCTTTCTCTGCGAAGACACCAGAGGCAGTGAGAGACAGAGTCAAAAATCAGCTAGGCATAGATAAAGAAGGAGGGGTAGGAAAATACCTGGGGCTACCAGAGCACTTTGGGAGAAAGAAGAGAGACCTTTTTGCCTCCATTGTCGACAAGATTCATCAGAAAGTGGTTAGCTATCAGTCAAGGTTCCTCTCTACAGCAGGAAAGGCTACAATGCTGCAATCAGTTCTATCATCCATCCTCTCTTTTGCTATAACTTTCTTTGAATTGCCTGTGGGATTGTGCAATAAGATCCAATAAGAATTAACTAGATTTTGGTGGGACCAAAAGTCAGGCGAAAAGAAGATATGTTGGACAACATGGGACAAGCTTACCTTACCAAAGAATCTACGAGGATTATGTTTTAGAGACATCCAAATCTTCAACCAAGCCCTCTTAGCAAAGATTAGATGGAGACTGATTACCAAGCCAGATTGCTTACTGGCAAGAGTCCTCCTAGGTAAATACTGTTACAAGACGCCCTTCTTCAAAGCAAACCGAACTCAAGCTTCTTCACACGGCTGGAAAGAGATTCTGCATGGTAGAAACCTCTTTCTCCAACACCTCAAGAAAGCAATAGGCAACGGTGAGACTACTAAGGTTTGGACAGACTCTTGGATTTGCACCTCCAACGATTTAATACCAAGCGGGCTAGTACTCCTCCAATATCAAGATCTGTTGGTTGCGGATCTGCTATCAAGAGAAACCAATGAATGGAACAAAGCACTCATGGAGAAGATCCTACCGGAGCTAACGGACCACATATTCTCCATCAGACCGAGCACAAAGGACGCACCAGACTCCTATATTTAGACACAACAAGACTCAGGAATTTCCTCTGTAAAGTCGGAATATTCGACCAATCTACTCTTGAATAATGCAGATGGTGAGTGGAACTGGAAGAAATTCATATGGACACCAAAGTTACTCCCAAAGATTAAGTTGTTTCTATGGAAGTGCGCTATGAACAACCTACCAACAGGTGACAATCTACGCAAAAAAAGGATTTATTGGCAATACCTCTTGCATCACCTGTGGAGAAGAAGAAACGCTGGAGCATCTTCTCTTCCGTTATAATAAGGCGCTTGAAGTCTGGAAGCTCTGCCCCTGGTCAATCACCTTCAACCCAGCAACATGTTCTTCCTTCAGAGAGTCTCTTCAATCATCTTTTGCTAAAGTGAACCTCCCACCAACGAGAACTTCCTCCAACCTGTTCCCTTGGATCTGCTGGAGCTTATGGACTAGCCGCAATCAGCTACTCTTCGACAATAGACAAGCCTCACCAGCAGAGATCCTCACCAAATCTATCAACTTATTGAAGGAATGGGAAGCAACACAAGGGCTATCACCAACTCTCCCCGCTAGCACCGCGAAGCAGAACCCAATCCAGATCAATTCTACAGCGGTGATTCTCTGTAACACGGATGCGGCATGGAACAAAGACTCTAAATCTGCGGGGCTAGCTTGGATCTTCACAGATCAAACGGGTAAAGAACTCAATCGAGGATGCCTCTACCAGGATCATGTCTCCTCCCCGGCTAATGGCGGAATCCCTAGC
Organism: Brassica oleracea var. oleracea; assembly: GCF_000695525.1. Taxonomy (NCBI): domain Eukaryota; kingdom Viridiplantae; phylum Streptophyta; class Magnoliopsida; order Brassicales; family Brassicaceae; genus Brassica; species Brassica oleracea. The sequence continues at coordinate 40,665,187 of NC_027754.1, read as the reverse complement.
GGTTAGAGCAGACATCGAACATGCTACTTCACTCAACTTCGATTACATCTGGCTACGATCAGATTGCAAAGGGCTCATTCAGTCCATCAACGCGAGACAACGATCTGTAGAGCTCTTTGGGGTTCTAGCTGACATTGAATCGCTTATCCGATCTTCTTTTTCTTCGTTTCAAGCTTCTTTCGTTCCTAGATCTTTTAATGGGCCTGCAGACTCTTATGATAAGGCTTCTCTATGTACCAAACTATCTCTATTGGGCCTAGTTTCACACTAATCCTCCCCCTCCCCCCCTTCCTTTTTTAATTAATGATTTATTCAGTTGATAAAAAAAAAAGGCTTCACATTTATTTTACTGTGAAAATGTTTCCAATAATGCATATGTAATTCGCAGCTTTATTTTCCTTGGTTCGTGGGCTCTTTCGACTTTCCCTTTACCTTTCTATAATTAAAGAGACTTTTTCACTGACCAAAAAAAGTTGCTCAATTTTCTACAAAACGAGCATGTCTTTTGTTTCCAAATAGACAGTTCACAGTTGAAATAAACCGAATCAAAATCAGCACCTGCAAGTTGCAACCCAATTACAATTGTCTAAAGCTGAACAAAACTAATTTTAGTCGGACCAAATTTTCATGAAATACTTTTTCTAACAAGTAGATAGTAAAATATATAATATTATATATATATTTTTGAAAACTGGTTTGAATTTTTTTTTGTAAAATTGTAGGAGGATTATTGGTGGCAATGAACTCAAACTTTGTGTCAACAAGCGTGAGACACAATTTAATATGTCATGCCGACACAATACAAGATGTATGCAGCAAAACTTTGTTATTGAAAAAAGATTCCTTCACCAACGTTTACAGAAATTTCAAAAAAGTAATGGAACATCCTGCATTTCAAATGCCGAGGAAAAAGCAGAAATGATCCAACTGAGAAGTGGTGTTGATGATGCTGTGAAGATAATATCGTTGACATATAACAAGAGATTGTTAGTTCCTTGCAGTGGAAGAAAATAAAGAAAGCTAACCATAAATCGTGTGTACCACGCACGAGGAATTTACTTCGGCCAGTAGAGTAAGCTTGTTAGAGAATAAAATATAATCCAGTTTAATTTTATCAACAAAGCTAAGAGGTTGATGTTCTTATGAAAAAATAATGTGTTTTGAGTATAAATTATGAAAGAGGCCAGTTTCTTTTAAAGAGCCACGTGAAGTACAGAACAAATTGTGGTTGGCTTGAAAATGGGACTGAAGGTTTCACCCAAAATGGTGCAGAATATGGACTTGTATGAGTATTGTATAAGGGCAAGAGAAACGAACATTTGTGCCACTAAAAGTTGTTCCTTTGTTTTATAATAAATGTCATTTTAACATTTTTTATGTTACATAAAAAAATGTTACTTTAAAATTCTAATGCAAATTATATTTACTTTCCGTTGAAAATTAATTGCATACTGCATTGATTTTATAAATAATTTTATTTATCTCAAATACTATTGGTCAAATAGGTGTAATTAATAACAATTTAAATACATTTCAATCATTTTCTTAATCTGTGTGAAAAATGTCAAATTGACATTTATTAAAAAATAGAATGAGTAAATAATATATAAATTATCGGTTATTTTATTAATCATTATTATGAGATTGACGAAATTTGATCTTGCAATGGAATTGTTGCACTTACTTAATAATGAATGCATTTCCATAAATATCTTTTTGATATAAGAGATTATTCAAAATAAATGACTAAAATGATAAGAAAAAGAAGAAGAAGATAATATTCAAAATCCCTTATACTTACAATAGGAGATGTCCATCGACAGAAAAAATATCAAAAAGATGAAAAATGAAAGAAAGTAATATGATTATGAAAAATCCCTTATACTTACAAAAAAAAATATGATTATGTTTCTTCATTTGGTATGTTTATCAAGTCAGACTTATTACATTAAAATAGAATTAAAAAACGAAATGTTTGCAGATATAGAATACTATATGCTTTAATATGTTTATTATTATTTTTCTTCTTTTTGGCCAGTAAACATATACGACTAGGTTTAAGTATCCAAGCACTTGTAAACTTGCAAGTGTATATACGACTAGGTGATGTTCATTTTGGCCAATAAACATATACGACTAGGCAGTACCAGTCCTGACATGGCAAACACCGCAAGCAATTTTTAAAAACTTGGCCTATTATGTATTATATGTAACTAAATTAACATATATATCAATGATTTGTTCTTAAAAAAAGACTGATTTTTTCAAAAAAAATTAGTGGGCTGGAAACTGATGCTTGTTGTGCTTCCCATATGGGTCGCTACTGCGACCAGGTAATGTTCATTTGACAGTCTACAACAATAATAATATTTATTAAAAACTAACAATATAGTAAATAGTAATAGTTGTTCGGTTGTATGTATAGATAAAACGCATTCACATTTGCAAGTCTTTTTAAATTGCGTAAAAAAGTTCGTTAAACATTTAACTACTTATTGGCCGAAAATAATTTTAGTGTTGTCAAATTAAGATATGGTTCGGTAAAAAAAAGAAGAAGATATGGTTTCGTTATGTAACGACAACTTATAATATGACAATTAATGTTTGTTTTGCTGGAAATAACCAAACATATACACCTTCCCGTTGTTCAAAAAAAAAAAAAAATACACCTTCCCATCCCCCAAGCGACCCTGAGCCAAACGAAACGTGTTTATAAGAGACGCGTTCACGGATGTTTCACTTGAATATATGGCGGTTCTTCAATTTTTTTTGCAAATGGATATATTTTAAGCAATTGCTTAAATTATTTTCGAGTTTTGTTAGTACTATATTTTTACGTATAGATTAACAATTGGCCGTTCAGATTATTTGAACAAGTTATTTTCCAAGATTTTCCCATTTACAGTACACATTGTATTTTTAGCCTTATACTCGTTGTAATGTGTTGATAGTGTCACGTAAGTAGAGGAAATGAATTTTTTTTTTTTTTTGCTAAAGAATTTTATATACGATAAGCTGCTACTTATCGGGAAACCTTAGTTCATACGATTGTATATATAGTCAAAGAGATAAACAAAAATGTTTGGTTAATTTCAATTTGAAAATGTGAATCAAGCCTGAACATTGACCTTTTAATCCGTGACAGTTATTATCGGTCAATATAATCATTAAGTATACAATCAAGATCTTCTGTGAGAGCAAAACCTCGTATATATATTAAAAGTTACGATAAAATTTTCTCCAGCCGAAGGAAACTTCGTTTTATATTTCTTCAAATTTGTCGTGATCCATCTCATTTCCTTTGAAGACAACAAATATTCTATTACATGTAAGATTTTCTCAAATGTCCAATAGTATATTAATACAGCGCAATATACCAACTTTATAATCCACTTTCTAGTTTGCGTTCCTTACGCTATCGAATAGTGTGGAAATTAACCTCGAGAGAATATCTTTAAAAGAAGTGAGTTAATCAAATAAAGCTATGAGCTATCGATTTTTCTTGTAATCCCTTATATATTAAAAGAGAAGCATTACAACATATTTTTGTAGCCACGTGTCATCACCACAATCATTCATAGAATCCTTAGAAAAATATGTTGGTCCATATAAATATATAATAAGCTTTTTATTAAACTAACCATAAATTAATCATGAATGTTCTTCATTGTTTCCTTAAATAAAAATCACGAAATTACCTAATGTGGCTAAAGTATATATGACAATTAATGATTTTGAATAATAAAGATTTGATACAAATTAGTCTATTCTCTATCATTTTTTTAAATTTTAACTTACTAAAATAAATTAAACAACCACACTAACTATATAATAAAAATTAAGATTTTTTCGTATATATTATATTTTGAGTTTTTAAAAACGACTATAAATGATTAAAGTTGTTAAAAACTCACATTTAAATTTTTGTGATCCATGTTTAAAATTTCTGTTATAACAAGATTCAAATGATTACGAAGTTACATAAGTAGGAAGTCTCATTTAATAAATATTATATATATGTATATTAATAATTTTTTAAAAAAAATTATATACCATATAAAATACATAAGTATTTTAATTTCGAAATTTGCTTTGAATTTTTTTGATAAACATTTTGAAAAAATATTGACAACTTAATATTTAGATTTTAAACTTTGTATTGAATTTTTTTTTAAAATTATAAATTACTAAAACTATTAAACATCCCACAAATTTTTTATTGTTATCAGTGATTTAAAATGTTTGTTATAAAGAAATACAAATGATCAAAAATAATATGAGTATAAAATATTTTTTAACAGATGTTAATATTAAAAATGTATTATATATCTATGTTAATGTCATTTAAACTTACTTTTATACCATATTAAATGGAAAAAGTGTTTGTATGAATTAATAAAATTTATCTATGTATTTGCACCAATTTAACTATATTATACGTAATAGTTTGTAAATTTTTAATTATTCAATATATATTTATTATTTCATAATATGTAAAAAACATATAATACATAAAAGTAATATATATATATATATATAATATTCATCCTGCGCAAGGCGCGAATCTTAACCTAGTGTAAATTATTTTGCAAATTTTGTATCAAAGAATCATCTAAATTTTGTATAAAAAAGTCATCTAAATCTAAGTCAGAAATGTGATTACTCCATTAAACATCTTGATTGAAGTCAAAATCAATCTCGTGTGAATGTTTTTTTTGGAGTTTGAATTCACATAAATGGTTAGAGAAATCAGTTTAAATTTCAGTCAACAATAGTTCTCAAATCATGCTTAGAAATCCGGAATGGTTCGGTTAGGTGAATTAATTAAGAAGAGTAATCTTCGTTTGAATTCAAATGGAGGCTTTCATCAACAATGAAACATTGAAGCAGGTAGAGGCGTCTTTGAATGCGGTGGAAGCAATCAGTGCAAAATGGTAAATACAAGATTCCAAGTTTGATGAAGATTGCAATGAGAGCATCATTTGGCATAATCAAATTAAATATTACTTATATATACTTTAGAAGAAAAGTAAATAACTTTTTAATTTATTATTTTGTGCTTAAGCAAAACTTTCAATATAGGTTTTAATCTTAATAGCAGAACATACATATGTAAATATTCAAAATAATCACATGTTTTGGAAATTATATGGGTGTGTTAACCTGATTTAGTGATTTCTATAAGATTAGTTGGGTTTTAGATTAGGAAATTATATTATACTTAGTATTGAATCTACAAGAAAAAGTACGTAACAAACTCAGCTAGAGTTTTTATAAGGAAACATCTGCATTTCCTTTTCTAGCATCGCTAGGGCAAACATTTTATGCATCTAAGTATCTAACACACAATAACGAAATCTATTAACAAATATATATGGTTTTATTCTTTTATAGAAAAATTCTTTCTTTGATAAGAAAATAATTCTTTATTTGAACATTATTCCCCACGAATTACTCTGCGAACGCCATTACACATCACATTATCATTACCTAATCTTGATTAATTTGGTTATAACTATTTTGATTATTTAACTTATTTATCATATGACTCTTATATTGTAGACTTGTCAAACACTATTAAATAATATTTACATAAAATTCTCATGAATGCATATAACTTTTAGTTATGCGATGGCTCATCTGCACAGATGTGTGTATATATATAGACACACACACTAGAACGTATAGAGCTACGAAAGAAAGAATATAAGAGTTTTTGATAAAAAAAAAGAAAGAATATAAGAGTTCATTAATCTTCAAGAAATTAGAGTTCTCAATCAGAAGATATACCAAACCAAAATGGGAAGATCACCGTGTTGCGATCAAGACAAAGGCGTGAAGAAAGGACCGTGGATGCCCGAAGAAGATTACAAGCTCGTGGCTTATATAGATAAAAACGGTTATGGGAAGTGGCGGTCACTTCCTAACATCGCTGGACTAAACCGCTGCGGAAAGAGCTGCCGGCTCCGGTGGATGAATTATCTCCGGCCTGATATCCGGAGAGGCGAGTTTACCGAAGAAGAAGAGAGTACTGTCGTTAAACTCCATGCCCTTCTTGGCAACAAGTAAGATTTTGTTTTATCGGGCCATCTTAAACCCAAACCTATTTTTTTCTCTATAATTTCCACAAAAATAGAGTAACTTTATTATAGGGTAAATTTTGCTCCAATATTTTACTCTATAAAGTGAAAAAGTAAAATCTCTCTATTTTCTCCTCTATAATAGAGCAACTATATAATAGAGTAAACTATTAGAGCAAAACTTATTCTATAATAGAGTTACTCTATTTTTGTGGAAATTATAGCAAAAAAAATAGGTTTGGGTTGGAGAGTTAGAAATTTCATGTAACTATTTAACAAATAAATTTTGTTTAAAGTGCTAAAACTTGTGGCCCTTGTCACCCAACGAGTATATTTAATTATCTTCAACAGTTGTACATTTTTGGTAATATAGTCTGAACTTCAGCTTACGATCTCTAACTATGCAAAATGTTAATCTTTGATTATTGTTGTTGTAACGCTTGAATTAAAATTTTCTTTTATAGATGGTCGAAGATTGCGAGTCATCTTCCAGGAAGGACCGATAACGAAATAAAAAACTATTGGAACACTCATATGAGGAAAAAAATGTTGCAAATGGGGATTGATCCAATCACCCACGAGCCAAAAACCAACGATCTTAGCCCTATCCTCGACGTTTCTCAAATGCTTGCGGCGGCTATTGGCAACGGCCAGTTTGGTAACAATACTCTCTTCAACAACAACATTGCTGTGGAAGATCTTCTCAAACTCCAATTGATTCATAAAATGCTCCAAATCATAACCCCCAAAGCCATGCCAAACACCAATAGCTTCAATACCAACTCACTGGATACTAAACCGGTAGCCAATAATATCAAAACCAATCCAGTGAATCCTAAACCGGAGCAGGCTGCTGGACAATTGAATGCTATTGATCCACATGTTTTCACAAGCCAAATTGAAAATGAAGATTTCATGCCATCTTTTGAGGATGCTTGGGATTGTTTTGGAGATAACCAGCTTCCTGGTTTGGTTATGGTTTCTCAGGAAAATCTGAATTATCAAACCGGAGCCGGTATGATGCCAGATTATTATGGTGATCAATTACGTGAAGTCCCATCTACTGGTTCGATATCGGTTACTCCTGAGACATCCGGGTTGAATTATCCCGGTACGACTCAGCACTCATCCGGTTCAAATGTCCAAGAGGACTGGGAGAAGTTTCTTGATGATGAAACAAGTGACTCTTGCTGGAAAAGTTTCTTAGAGTAAGTTTTTTTTCTCCATTTTTATTTTAATTATGATATTTAACTAGTATCTATATATATGGTAACATACATTCTCAAGTTAAAAATATCTGTTAACAGAGTATTGCTATTTTAATATGTAGTTTAACGTCGCCCACGTCGTGACCGGCCCGTGGTAGAACTGGATTTTGTTCAAGTCGTATACTCATCATAGTTTTAAAGATTCATACACAGAAACGTTCGAAAATATTCTTAATTCCTTTGTAACAGAATTATTTATTTATATGCTTGTATTCTTTGGGAGACAAAAAAAAATGTTTGTATTCATTTTCTTGCAAAGGATTGTTTGAATTGTATTTCTTCTACTTGGTTTGTTTGTTGTGTAAAAGAAACACATTGTAATCACATTTCGGGGTAATATTTTTATAAATATACGATTGTTCTATTATACAATCAAAGAAAATAAATTCATCTATATACTGATAAAGAAACATTGTAAAATAAAAAACAAACAAAACCTTAAGTAATTTGTATTTGATCACATATTCACATGTTGTGCCATTAAATGATGATAACTTGTTATACACGTTATCTACAATTGTTATAATACAAAATCCCCAATCAAATATACACAAATGTTAACTTTCCTAGTAAAAAATAGTAAAATATGTTACATCAATCTCCCAAGATCTCATAACAAAAGGTCTTCCATTTATTTGATTATAAAGACTATAGTACATAGATATGCATTTAACATTTTATAAAAGAACTGACCAAGAATGAACAACCCTAGCTCGATCTACATAGTTGACGATCTACTAGAAGAAATATTCCTGCGACTGCCATTGAAACCCATCCTCAAATCCAAAACTCTCTCGAAACGATGGAGATCGATTCTCGAATCAAAGAATTTCGTTGGGAGACGCGTGAGTTTTCAAAAGAGCCGTAAGATCCTAGCTGCTTACAACTGCGACTGCGGCGCGCAGCCGAGGCTCCTCCCAGAGTCGCGGTTCAAAGGGGACGAAGAGATAGTCTATCTTCACTGCGACACCAAACGACCCTCGATAATGACTTGCGACGGTTTGGTCTGCATCCCGGAACAAGACTGGATCAACGTTTTGAACCCTTGGACAAAACAACTCAGGCGGTTCTGTTTCGGAGCGTGGTCGTCCGGTTACTCTCGCGTGATGGGGTTCGGTAGTGACGAAGTCACAGGGAGATATAAAGTAGTGAAGATGGAGATATGGAGTTACAGTGATCATTGTGGAGTGGAGTGTAGTGTTCTTGACGTTGAAACTGGTGAATGGTGGATGCTGAGTCCACCTTCTTACAAGTTGTTGTGTCCACTTTCTCACAAGCTTTCAAGAAAATCAGTGTGTGTGAATGGTTCCATCTACTGGCTACAACACGTTGGGAGTGGTTACAAGATACTAGCATTGGATCTTCACAAAGAAAAATTCCGTAACGTATCAGTTCCGTTGACGCGTGTCACGCAAGAAACACAGATAGCGAACCTTGAAAACCGTCTAACCATGGCCGTTACTTATAGAAACCCTGAATGGAAACTAGATATCTGGAGCAAGGGTAGTAGTAGATGGAACATGACTTACTCCATTAGTTTAGCTGGAAAAGGTGTTCCCTGGGAGATTCGGAGTAAAGGGTTCACACCGGTGTCGGTTTCTAAGCAAGGGAACCTTGTTTTTACTGACAATCACAAGAGGCTTTTCAAATACTATCCAAGGACAGATGAGATCCGTTGTCTCTCCTTAGACACTTGTGTTATATCTCCTTTCTTGGAAACTTTGGCTCCACTTCCTTTGAAATCAACCCTTCCGTTTCCTCATCCGCGCAGGACATCCAAGTGCCGTGTGCTTTCGAAACAGGACGAGTTTGGGATAGTAGAGCTTCTCATATCCACTCTAGTAGCTGTTGGTATTGTTTGGTTCTCTCTCTAGGAGTCTCTACTAATACATGACGAAGAGTTGCTTACCTTAATCTTAATCATGTGTTTTGTCACTTGCGTTAATCCAACACAGTAAAGAAAATACATTCCTAAACTTGAAAACCATACACACAAGTCATAACAACAAACTCTTAATTAAGCTCACGTTTAACAAATCCTTAGAAGATATCTTTTGTTGGAACATCCACGGTTGAAGAGGTTTGATCAGAGGTGGCTAGACCTTCAAGCATTCTGATGATCTCTGCAGTGTCGTCTAAGTAGTACTTAGCTTTGCTTGGCTTTTGACCAACGGTGCAAGCGAAGATCTCAGCCACTGGAGATAAAGCAGGACCATCTTTAGCACCCATTATCACCTCAAACATATCCTCATCAGACCGATCATCTCCCACGCATAGAATGAAATCCAACAGCTTCCCTTGTTCCTGCATCGTCGTTAGAAGCCTCTCTGCCACAAGACCTTTGTTCACACCCTGTTTTAATTAAAGGAACAAAATAGAGAGCGAGTAAGATTTTGACAATAAAGCTAACTAAACTCTTTTTATATCTGACCTGTGGTTTAACTTCAACGAGTTGTTGTCCGGTTTTGACAGAGACTGGATCATTCGTGAGCACGCTTTCTAAGTGTTCCATAAGCTCTTTAGCTTGACAAGATCCGAAGTCAGGATCAGCAAACTCGTAGTTCCAAACGAGAGCAGTCTCTTTAGTCTCTATTGTTGATCCATCTGTCGTCTCAGTGTAGAGTCTCATCACTGGCTCTGCTATTTGTTTCCACTCAAAAGCCGACACTAAACTCGATGTTTCCCACTCTGTTCCATCATTTGGCCTGTCCCACATTTTCCACAAAAATAAATTAACTCTCTGCTCCTTCCGTTCCACAAAGATAGATTTTTTTAGTATTTTCACACATATTAAAAAAACACATTAAAAATACATCTAATTTTTTTTCTAAAAAATCTATTATTAAGGAACGAAAGGAGTATCTAAGAAGATTCAAGAAGACATGAAACAAGTGTTACTCTCTACATTTCAATTTAATTGTTGTTGTAGGATAAAATTTTCGTAACAAAATAAATGTCATTTTATAATCTTAGTGCAAAATTTATTAATAATATTCTCTAATTTATATTTCTACGGGTTGAAATATAGTTAGGTGTATCGATAATAATGTTTTTATATAGAAAATATAGAAAATTAAATGTTTTCTTAATATGTATGCACAAATCTAAAACTACAACTATAATGAAACAAAAGTGTACCTTATAAAGTATCCATGCTCTGCGGCCAAACCAAGATCACCACAAGAGGAAAACCATTCGGTTAGCGTCTTTCGATCTTTCCCGCTGATGAGATAAACGATATTCTTGGGGTCACTCGACAGCTTGTTCAAGGTCTCGATCGTTTGGATGCTAGGCGTCGTCCTAATGGACCCAGGCTGCACCATCGTGCCATCGTAATCCACAAGAATAGCTCTCTTCTTGGTCCTCTTATAAGCCGAGACAATGTGCTCAATAGAAAGCTTCTTAAAACTCGGATCAAGCGCCACAACCCTAAACCCTAACCCGAACCCTATCCCCCAGCACCTCTTCCTCACGTGCTCCGCGCACGCCCTCTCGAGATCCTGTATAAAGCTGCGCGACCAGTAGGCAACATCATGGGTGCTCACGTACTTGTGATGCTTCTCGTGACGCATTTGCTTCTCCGCTTCCGAAACTGTCAACGCGTAGTCCATAGCCTCGGTGACCGCGTCGATGTTCCACGGGTTCACTCTAATGGCGCCGCTTAGAGAAGGAGAGCAACCGATGAACTCGGAGACTACAAGCATGCTCTTCTTCGCAGCGCAAGGGTCGAGTCCTAACGTCTCGTTGAGCTTGGGGTTAGCTTGTCTGCAGATGATATACTCATAAGGGATAAGATTCATACCGTCTCTCACTGCGGTGACAAGACAACACTCTGCGATCACGTAGTAAGCGATCCTCTCGTAGAACTGAAGCGGTTCATCGATGAGAAACACAGGCTGGTACCCTGGCCTTCCGAACGTGTCGTTGATCCGTTTAACGGTGGCTAGGGTTTCGGACCGAACCTCCTGGACGTCTTTCCCGCGGCCTCTCGCGGGGTTGGCGATCTGGACGAGTACAACTCGTCCTCGCTTCTCCGGATGCTGCTGGAGAAGCTGCTCCATAGCCAGGAGCTTGAGGCTGATTCCTTTGAAGATGTCCATGTCGTCGACGCCGAGGAGGACCTTCTGGTCCGAGAACTGGTCTCTAAGGTCAGCGACTTTGGTCTGAGTCTCGGGGAGGTTTAGAATCGACTGAAGCTGGCTGGTGTGGATCCCGACGGGGAGGATCTTGATGCTGACCGTTCTGCCGTAGTACTCAAGCCCTATGGTTCCTCTTTTGGACTGGTAGGACAAGCCTAGCATCCTGCTGCAGCAAGAGAGGAAGTGCCTCGCGTAGTCAAAGGTGTGAAAGCCAATCAGATCAGCGTTGAGTAGGGCGCGTAAGAGCTCGTTTCTGACAGGGAGAGTTCGGTAAATCTCTGAAGAAGGGAAGGGGCTGTGGAGGAAGAACCCTAGCTTCACTCTGTTAAACCTCTTCCGCAAGAAAGTAGGCAGAACCATCAAGTGGTAGTCATGAACCCAAACGAAGTCATCGTCAGGGTTAATCACTTCCATGACTTTGTCAGCGAAGATCTTGTTAACGGAGAGGTACGCTTGCCATAAGGAGCGGTCGAACCTGCCTCCGAGATCAGGGTTTAGAGGAAGCATGTAGTGAAACAAGGGCCATAGATGCTGCTTGCAGAAGCCGTGGTAGTACTTGGTGAATATCTCAGGCGGGATGTAAGCAGGGACGCATTTGAAATTCTCGAGGAGTCTTTGGGAGACGTCGTCTTGCTCGGATGGGTCTACTTGGTCTTTGAGGCAGCCGATGTAGACGACTTCCATGTCTTCGCGCATGCCGTCTTTGAGCTGCAAGAGGAGGGAGTCGTTGTCCCAGGTGAAGGTGAGTTTACCGGATGGGTTGCGATGGGATTTGATGGGGAGCTGGTTTCCAACGATGATGATTCGGTCTTGCGCGATGGAGGATGGAGCGTCGGAGCAGACGCTGTTGCTGTTGGCGTCGTCGTCTAGCTCGGATAAGACGCCTGTGACGGTTGCTACTCTTGGGAACCTCTTCTTTTCCCGGGAGAAGGAGTGGAAGTTGCCTGAAGCGAGATCCAAGAGGTTGGAATAGGATCTTGATACCATGTCTCCTTGTGTGTGTGTGTTTGTGTTTGTGTAAACTCTCTACAGCATGTGAATAAGGTTCAGTGTCTGCAACAAAAAACAAGACATCACTGATCATTAACTCAAATCTTAAATCTTTGATCATTAATTCATCTTACAAACACAAGAGCACATCAAAAATAAAATATTTGATTACTAATTCGTCTGATTAACACAAGAACACATCAAACATTAAGAGAAACAAAATCTGAGGAACAGAGCATTCAGATCAAAGATTTAATTTTTAGCTAAACACTGGAGCAGGAACACGAGAAATATGGAACTGAAACTCTAAACGATCAGCATCAACAAATCTCAGAATTTTAAAAAGATCCATCTGACATAGAAGATGCAGAATGAGCAGACAGAGACAATAGTGAGGTTAAATCTCAAAAAAATAAATAACAAATTTCACAAAAAGCTTGTATGAACAAAAACCTTATACCTGAACAACAAGCCAAAAAAAGGAAAATATCTTACAGAATCAAGATGAAATATAAGTATGTCGGAATCGTGAAATGTAATAAGAAAAAAAACTTACAGTGCTAAGCTATAGCTTTCACTGAGACAAACAAGATCAAAACACAAATCTCGAGGAAAAAAAATAAAAAAGGAAAGTTTCAGTTAGTGAAAGTTCATCAGATCCTTGAGATGAAAAGGAAACGAGAAACCCATTAGATGCAAAGAAGATAGTCAGAAGAGAAAGGAAAAGAAAAAAGCTCACTTTTTTAGAGTAATGGTAGTGAGTGTGACTGCAGCTCTGCGAGAAAGAGAGAGAGAGAGACAGAGAAAGCTTAAAAGATTCTTTTCTCCATTTCTCTTTGTTCCGCTACTTCTTCACTGTTCTTTCTAATAAAGTCTGTTTTTTTCTTATTAAAAAAACACTTCTATTTCTTTTTGCATTTGTGCTTTATGTCTTAATTTAATTCTCTATAATATTTGGGCGTAGATTTTAATGTTTTTGGAAGATTCTCCTCTGCTTTCCCTCTATAATGCAATAATAAATAGTCCTCTGAGATTTGTGACCAATCAACGTAGTGGAAGTAAATACGTTGTCCAAATAATAATGGTACACAATATAATAAAAGAATACGCATAAGATTTTGACATAAGAAAATTCATGCTATTTTTTTTTTAAATGGTAGAAAACAATAATTTAATTAAATAATTGACCATTTGTTGAGTAACTTGAGTTTGCTATTAGCAAATTGACAAACCGTAACATAAAATGTTCAGATGAAATTTAGCGCATGATTTTATCGGTTTTATAATTTTAAAAATATTTTCGTTTACTATTTTAAGATGAATATACCAATATTTAACATGTTAAATAAATGTAGATCACAGTTAAACATATCATTTAGTAACTTACATGCCTACCCCAAAAGAAATATGCTATATAAAAAAAATGTGTTCCATATGTTTAGAAGAACAAAGGAGTGAAACAATCAAAGCTTATTTCAGTCTATTTTGCATAGTTATATAATATACTAGAGTCGGTCTATCCTACGGGCGGGATATAATTTACTTGTAATTAAGATTATTATTTTTTATATGATTTGTGGTTTGTGTTTTAGTTTTACATTTGCAATAGATGTATATGAGATATACTATTTTCTTAAATTTAAAATTAACCAAAAAACTAATTTTTACTATTAGCATAATCTCTCTCTCTCAATGCTACGGGCGTGTTAGTAACCAAAAATACATAAATATATCAGTTAAAGAGTATTTCAAAATGTTTAGCTTACTTAAAATTTAAGGTGATATTAACTTTTATTGTGTATATTTTGTTATTCTTGTTAAAGATCATGATCATCTTAATATTAAAATGTTCATGAATACATAATAGTTTTACATATTTTTTTTGTTTATTTTACAGTAATTATGATAATTTTGATAATAAGTAAAATAATTTTTTTTTTAAAATCTTAGATTATATTTTTTCTTATGAATATTTTTAAAATTTATGTCTTTGATATTATATTATTAATTATGTGCTAAAATATTATTTTAGGTTGATGTCCAATGAAACATTATTTTCATATATGTATATATATATATATATATATATATATATATATATATATATATATTTTTATATTTGAAACTATTGTTTTTCATATCGTATTAGTTCTAGTTGTTTTTATCCAAAATAGGAGGTGCGGTTGGACGAATTTTCTTTCAAATGTGTCAACGCTGTGATTGTTTTTTTATTAGGTTAGCATGTGTCATTTGTCGAGAAGAGAGTACATATGTTATGGGAAGTGAATGTTCTAAATAAGGCATAAGTTAGTGTTTGGACAAAACTACAACGCTTCAATTTCATGTAAGAACATGTTTAGTATTCCACACTCAGCTCATTCGTCCACCGTCCTCATTTTATTGTGATATATGCAGACTCAAACTTGGAAGTATAATAAGAAAAATACATTCTATGTATATATCAAAACTCATCCAATTTTGGAGACACAAAAGCAGCCAAGTTAAATAGAATTCACAATCCACTAGTCAGTATGGGAAAGATGTAATTGAAATATACTCACAAATCAAAGCCATGCATGGGAAAGATGTAATCGAAATATACTCACAAATCAAAACCATGCATACTCACACATAATTACCATAAGTGTCTGCACTAACTGTTGTATCCTTGAGATCAGGGCCAACAACCTTTTAGGGAACCACAATAATGAAAAATCAGCACCAAGATGTTGTAAATTATTATGAGCTAAAGATAAATAGATCTTTAAAAAAAAAGTTTACTAATAAAAGTTATCTCCCCTCTTCTATCGTCTTCCTCTTTTCTCTTCTTCTCTGTTTATTATGTTTCTCATCTCATTTTTTCTGTTTCTTATCACTTTTTGTCACAATCCGTTAAGTACAACGATGAGCTTAACAAATTTTTTTTCATCACCTTTTTGTGTTGTTTATTAAGAGAAATGAACTGATGATTTTCTTGGAAGAAAACCTTCATATTTATAATGGAGGATTAACACAAAGGAATGAATGAGGAGATTCATTGAATGTGGAGATTCATTGAATGTGAGATCGTGTGAGAAGTAGAGAGTAGGTATTAATGTGAATGTTAATGAAGATGCATGAACCAAGTTAATTTCCGTAACAGTTCCAGAATAAAGAAGTCTATTCGGCTTCCGACTGACATTGATCGGAATCGTTCGTCACCGGTGAAACCGTTGGATTTCTATTGACAGTTGACTGAACGGAAATTGTTGCTCGACGGCCACTTTCCCTAAGTTTCGTATACCGTTTTTTAGAGAATATGTATTTGGACCATAGTAAACACATAAAACCCATTAAATTCAAGAATTAATGAAACATTGACTTTTGATTGACCGTGACACGTGTCGGCTTCTCAAGACTCGAATTAGTGACCTGTTCGCCTACGTGGATAGCCTAGTAACGAATGAAACCTTCTTTTATAATAATATAGATTACTATTTTGATTTTCTGAACTATTATATTTTCTATTGATATATGTTGCAATTCCTTTTTCTTTCTTTTTTAACTTCACATTCTGATTTGCTAAGAAATAAAATAATATGCTTATTTTCTCTAATGGTATGTGACTGAATGTCTTAGTAAGATATTAACAAATAATCATATACGGGGACAGAGGTGTATAATATATATTTTTTGTCACATCCTTTTGTTTTCTACTTGTGTACCCATAATTTAAGGTCGGCGGATAGGAAAAATGGTAGATTTTTTTTGTTGTGTCTGCATAGTAAGCTAGGCATCAGAATAATGCAAAAAGAGTTGGTACGTACTAGTGTTGATTGGTCGTTTTCTATGAATAATAATTTTGATGTTTCAGTTTTAATAATTTCTGAATAAAAAGACAACAAATCTCTTGATGTCTTTGTAGATTGGGAACACAGGTCATGTCTGTCTCTTTTAATTTGCCTTTCTCTCCTATTATAATGGTGATTTGTTAGAACATTTTGATTGAAAGTATCTTACAACAATATTTTGTAATAAAATGTAAACATAATAAAGAAAGATTAGAAAAAGTGAAAAGGTTTTCAAATGATATTTTGGGAAATGCATAAAAACTTTATGAGCCATTTGTCTCGCAAAGAGTATTTCAATTCATAAAACAAAAGATTAATTTTTATCATATAACTAAATTGTATTAAAATATTACTCTTTTTTATCAAGAGATTTGTTTGTTCAAAATGTTTTATCAAGTCCTTTCGGGGACATCCGATAAAATTGGAACGATACAGAGAAGATTAGCATGGCCCCTGCGCAAGGATGACACGCACAAATCGAAAAATGGTCCAAATTTTTATGCCCTTTTTCAAAAAAAAAAAAAATGTTTTATCAAAATGTTTTAGAAACCTTAGAACAAACAAACATCATTAAAACATTTATTGTTTATTATTGTACCTTGCTCTTGGAAATGACGTGGCTGTTGCGAGCCTCGAGAGATGTCTGGGCCCCGGCCTTGGGACCCTCAGTTAAAAAAAAAAAAAACAACATTTAAATTTTTTTTCGCAAACCCGACGTTGGTGGTCGAGTGGTGTGAGGCGGCTCGTAATGATCCTAAGAGCCGCGAGTTCGAATCTCCCCCTCAAATATTCCGCTACGCCGGGCCACCTGGGTCCACCCTGCTACTTCTGGGGTGGAAATGACGTGGCTGCTGCGAGTCTCGAGGAATGTTTGGGCCTCGGCCTGGGACCCTCGGTTGAAAAAAAAAACATTTAAAAAATTTCCCATCCCTAGCGGAAAACACCCTATGCCACACTCTCAGTCACCTGAAACTGACGGAAAGAACTTTGGACGGCGTATGATCATGAATAAATATTGGAGTTTTATACAGGCGCGTAGAGTTTACTTAGCTGAGCTTAATGTCCTGAAGAATACAATACATTTTATTGACTAATCAATCTTTTAATTGGTTGTCAAGATTTTAAAGGAATGATTTGTTTTATATTTTCATGAAAAAAATTTATCTTTAAAATGTCCTTTCAGATTATCAACCCGACAAAGAATATATTGTTAGATTATCAAATTGGGGCAACTTGCCATTATCTTATAAAACTTTGTTTCTTTTTTTTTTGGTATAAACTTTGTTTCTTTTTTTTGCTAAACAAATCAAACATTGTTTTTGCAGTTTAATATTATGAATCGCGTTTCAAAGAGGAGAGGCTCTTTCATGTCTCAATAATTTAATCCGCTTTAAGTTTCAAAAAAATAAAAATAAAAATTTAATCTGCTATATATTCTTTAGAAATGGGCCAAATGGCTAGTAAGTGATATACATGCATATTAATAGGGGTTTTGTGAATACATCTATATTAGGTATTTAGGTTTATGTAAAGAAACCCTTCCTAAAAAGGATTTAAGATACATAAAATGAAAATAATATACACGATAATAATACATACACAAATTGGTTAATAATAATACTAATACATACACAAATGATGAGCATATCGTTCTATTATTTCCCACCGTCTGTTTGTGTGGGTGTGCGTGTGACTATATACATATATATAAGCAGCATTAATGTTTGTTTGTATCATGATTTGGGTCCACCCAAGAGTCAACACCATCATTAAATGTCAATATAATTGGTAACGCATCCCACCATAGAACGCTGTTTGAACGGAATTCAGTCGACTAAAATGGAAGAAGTCAGAAATGGAATGGCTAAAGACGTTTTATTTAGATCTGATTTGAAGGGTTACAAGAGTGACAAAAAAATTCAAGAGCAACAAGATCGAAGAGTAACAAGATCAAAAAGATAACCTAAAACCCTAGATCTAGTCGCTCAGTGTGTTCAATGGTCCAAAAGTCCCACTCTTGTTGCTTCTTTTTCCCTACTTATAGGACTCCTTCCCCAGATGCCCTAATTTCGTGCCCCTTTGGGCCTTAATGCGAGAGGCCGAGTATACAGGCCAAAACGAGGCTCCCTCTAAGCCGGGCACTTTTAGCCGACTTACTCGACCGGCTAAAAGTACGCTAAGGTCAAGCCGATAGGTTTAGCCACCGAGCCGACCAAATCGATCTGACTTGCTGGATTAGGGTCTGTTATTCGATGGGCCTTATGGAGGGATGTAATCCATCCCCTACAATAAGTCCCCTCCAGTTCACTTGTGAGCGACATGGCGGTCTAAGTGAATTTGTGGGTCTGGTTTATTCGGATAACAGGCTCTAATACAAAGGATAACCCTCCCCGTTTAGTCGTCGGTATGTGCTTTTAGTCGCATGACGTCCTGTGAGCGTCTCTAGTCGCTTCGAGTAATGTTGAGTCGTTGATGCGTGCTTTCACTTCTCAATCTTTTACGATGAGATGAAGTTTACTCGGGCGATACATCACTTTGGATAAAGCGACGGGATCGGTTTTGTTGGTTAACCGGGGACCGGTTTAAATCAAGACCAGGAATTGATTCCGGCCTGACAACCTAATTGAAAATCGGTTCGAGCGAGAAACCGAACCGTCGCGAGTAGGTTTCTGGGCATTTAGGCGGCCTTTTGAGGCCCATTTAGGCCTGTGTAGACCTAATGATTGTGCTCGGAGAACGTGCCTTCGTTTTTGCTATAAATAGACCTCTTTCCTTTGCTTTCGTCATTCTTCTCTGCAGATTCAGGTATCCCGTTTTCTCTCCCTTCTCTCTACTTTTGCTTTCTCTCTCTAGATAGGTTTTTCTTCGTATAGACTCGTTGGTATCGTTTGGCGGCTGTAGTCATCCCCTGAATTAAGGAATATGCCTCCAAGAAGTCGATTGTCGCGAGAAGAGAAAGGGAAGGATATCGCAGATTTTCCGAGTCCGACCAGAGATGTGTCAGCGCCCTGCAGTCCTCTGGACGATTTCGATTTGATTCATCGCGATGCTCTTCGGGACACGGAAAATATGACTCTATCTCAGTGTCCTTTGGTCGCTGATACTCATAGGATGATTCGTGATGAAGACACCGATCGTGTCGATCGTGTTAAGGTCGGGAGCTGTGATGCGAGCGGAAGTGAGGATAGAGGGAGAGATCAAGACGATACTGCGACTGGCTCCGAACGTGGCGACACTGATGAGTCTGATCGGTCTCTGACTCCTTTGAGACAGGTCCGCGAGAGAGTTTGTTTCGACCAGATAGACTGTCGCCCAACTGTTTACCATCCTGGTGGGTTCTTCGAAGAGCTTGCTCCGCTGCCACCCGGACTGCTACGGGACCCGCGGGCTCAGTCGTGGGGGAACGTGTTTGGATCTTCTGCTTCTCATCACACCGTGAGGAATCTGTTAAGGGCGAATGGCGGTGCTGGCGTTACCTACAACATCCCGTCTGCCGAGCAGCGTCCCTGGTCGCCTCTGGTTGGTTACAAATGCGTGTATGAGTCCTATTTCGGGGATCATACGAAGCTATGGTTCCCGATTCCCCGGTTAGTGACGTCCTACGCATTCCGCCGAGACATTGCCATTTCTCAACTTTTGAACGGGTCGCTGCGAATAGCCGTCATGCTAATGGTAATGGCAGCTGAGATGGACATCTCGATGAGCGTGAGGGTCTTCGAGGAGTTGACTTTCACGAAGGCGGAGCCAAACGGGATCTTCTCGGTGAAAATGCGTTCGAACTACAACGTCTTGACAGGTCATCCAAATAAGACGCAGGATTGGCAACGCGCGTATTTCTTTGTGAAATCCGATGAACATACTTTCGAAGAGCCACCAGGGGACGACTACCGCGTCATGTGGAACCGGCAACTCGGTAGAGACTCGTTTGCTGGAGTTTCGTTTTTGTCGTTAGTTCTAACTTTTCTTATCCTTGTATTTGCAGTTCGTCATCCGAATACGATCGCCTACCCCGAGAAGTTTTTCGAAAGTGCTCAAACGATCGCGGTGCATAGTCATCTTCGTTGGCCGGATCTTAGTCGGGAGTGGATACGTCGTCAGCAAGCTAGGATCGCTAAAGGTAAGCCGGCTGATTGTTTTTAGGGCCTACTCGAGTTTCCTTTTGTGATTTTCATGTTGATTCCCTGCTTTTGCAGTTGATTAGGAGGTGAGGCTTCCTTGCGTTCTCGGTCCCCGTAAGTCGCGCCTTCCTTTGTTTACTCGCAAACAACAGAGACTTCTCGACAAAGCCAGAGAAATGGACGGGGTTCCGGACCTAAGCGCTCTGTTAAAAGGGAAGTTGCAACTGCTCACGAAGAAGTCAACTACAGTCGATCCTCAGGGACCGTCTGACTCCGGAGTCGACGTCACTTCTGAAGGCGGTGGAGCCTCCAGAGAAGAAGCCTC
>NC_027754.1:40642328-40643433 GCF_000695525.1 Brassica oleracea var. oleracea | reverse complement strand
AAGAGCTGGAGGGTAAGCTCAAATCCGCCGGCGCGGCTAAGAAAGAGCTTGCTCGAGAGAACACCCGTTTGGAGCAAGCGATTGCGCCCCTTGAAAAGGAGAAGGCAGAGCTACTCGAGGAAAGAGACGCCGCAGTTGAGATATTGATCAGAGAGAGGCAACCCTTGAGAGACTCCCGGGGACTCGAGGTTACTCGTGAGAGGGAAAGGGTCGAAGCTGCTATGATCGAGAAGGCAAACAGCTGCTTTGGTCGCGTGCGCGACCATCTAACTCGCTTGGACGCCTTTGGGAAGGCGAAGAATCTGTACGGTCAAGCTTCGGGGACGAGGAAGTGCCTCGAGATGATAAAAGCAAGTGGGACGGAGATCCCGCAAGAAATGATCGATGTTTTTATCGAGCAGGAGAAACTCTACGAGGCGGAGGCTACGAAGCTTCGTGTGGATCCGCTGTCTGATAGCGACCTCGCTTTTTCCCCGCTGGTTCTCCCTTCTCGTTTCGTCGAGGACAGGTTTAGAGCGTCGTTTGATCCTTATGGATCGAACGTAGATTTGATCGGACCAGGGACGGTTTCTCAGCTCATCACCTCACTCGAAATTACCGAGGAGCCATCGGAGGAGCCTTTGGTCGATGTCACGTCGGTCCCGGCCGAGTGCGTCGAGGTCCTGGAGGGAGGTGGTCCTAGTGAACGTCCAGGGAACGAGAACCCAGAGGAGGTCCCCGGGAAAGACAACCTTGAGATAGGCAACATTCTGGTTCGAGAGGAAGAGGCTGGGCACATGGGCATCGAGGATCCTGTCTTCGTCTCGGATTCTTCTTCTGAAGGACGAGAAGGTGAAGAGGAGGAAGACGATAAAGTCGAGGAGACGTCGTCGTTACAACCCGTCGAGGAAGAGAAGACCGAAGAAGTCGGGAATAGAGATGCTCCTCCGCCTCCTGTTGTGGACTCTCTTGTCTCTATTCCTACTCGGGTGGAAGACCCGACTGTTGCTGAAGACCCAGTCGGTCCTTCTGCTCTTGGGACGTCGGAGGAGATCGGTCAAGATTCTGCGCCTTGACGCTTTATCTATGTCTTCTTTTCTTTTTGTGTTTGTGGTCTTGATAGACC
>NC_027754.1:40640815-40642123 GCF_000695525.1 Brassica oleracea var. oleracea | reverse complement strand
TAGACGCGTTTTTCTACTTTGAAAACAAGAGACTGAGTCAAAGAGTAGAAGGTTCTTTTTACGCGTTTTCTCAAAGACTATCGAGTAAATGGGTAGTTAATCCGTTACGCGTTTAGTCGAGAAAAGGTTAAAGATTCACTTCGTTTGGTCGGTCAGTGCTCTTTGGGCACGGGTGACTCGCAACCGTTTGGTCCTTAGGCTAAGTGTCTGATCAGGACATAGCTAGGAGATGGAACGTGAGTGTCCGCGTACCCCCTGCTGGAGGTACGGGAGCCGTTGGGTTCGTCAATCGGTATTTACTCGATCGGAGTCGAAGCAAAGAAAAAGATTTTGACTTTGGTTTTGTTACAGCTAGACCGGTTAAGGCTGCCTACGTACCTCGATTGAGGATCAAGCCATTCGTAGTTCGTTTTTCCCGAGTGAAAGTGGCCGTTGGAAGCGCATTTACTCGGTCGAGTAGAAGTGACCGCGTAGGTGCATCTACTCGGTTTTTTTTTTTTTAGGGGTAGAAGCGTCTTAGATGCATTGAGTTCCATGCTCTGGGCACTTCTTCTCCCCTCGACGTTTGAAGTCGGTAGACTTCTGGTTTCACCACTTTGATGATTTTGTAAGGTCCTTCCCACCTAGCGCCGAGCATGCCGGCGTTCAGCTCCTTAGTGTTCTCGAACACGTTGCGCATGACGAAGTCACCGAGTTCAAGGGGTCTGGCTCGGACCTTTTTGTTGTAGTAACTCTCTATCTGATGTTGATAGTTTTGGATTCGCAGCAAAGCTTGGTCCCATCGTTCTTCAATTTCATCGAGGGCGTCAAGCAGCATCTCCTTGTTGAGTTCGACATACTGGAGCATTTGCGAGCGTCGGAGGTTTGAAACATTGAATTCTGCGGGAGCCATAGCCTCGACACCGTATGCGAGAGAGAAAGGTGTCGATTTGGTCGACCCTCGTGGTGTTGTGCGGTGGCGTGTTGTACGGTGGCTCCATAGAACTCCGTCGAGTTCGTCGGCCCAATGACCCTTTTTTAGGTCTAATCGTTTCTTAATGCCGTCGATGATGAGCTTGTTGGAGGACTCCGCTTGGCCGTTTCCATGTGGGTAACGAGGGGTAGAGGGGCTCAAACGAATGTTCCATATGCTGCAAAACTCCTTGAAGTTGCCCGACATGAACTGTGATCCATTATCGGTAATGATTTCGTACGGTAGACCATGGCAGCAGATGATATTTTTCCAGACAAACCCGCAGACTTCTTTGTCGGTGACTTGAGCGTAGGCTTCAGCTTCGATCCATTTGGTGAAGTAATCAGTGAGGACGA
>NC_027754.1:40638962-40639460 GCF_000695525.1 Brassica oleracea var. oleracea | reverse complement strand
CTCCAGAGTTGGGTATCGCGTTTCTGGTCCGGTCATGCGCCTGCTTGTATAGAAGATTGGCTTTTGCTCACCACGGTCCTCTTTTATTAGAACGCTGCTGACTGCTGCTTGTGACACTGTGACGTAAAGAGATAGAACGTCGCCGACGTCTTGCTTGGCGAGAACGGGTGGAGTTGTCAGATAATGCTTGAGTTGGATAAATGCCTCCTCGCATTTCTCGTCCCAGATAAACCTTTTGTTACCTCGGAGGAGGTCGTAGAATGGCAAGCATTTGTCGGTGGATCTGGAGATGAACCGGTTGTGTGCAGCTATCCTACCCGTAAGCCGTTGCACTTCTCTACTATTTTTTGGGCTCGGAAGGTTCAAGACCGCGGAGATCTGCTTCGGGTTGGCTTTGATACCCCGCTGCGTGACTATGTATCCAAGGAACTCGCCTGAGGAAACCCCAAACGTGCACTTTGCTGGGTTCAGTTTCATGCCGTATTTGTTGAGAGTTTC
>NC_027754.1:40638629-40638910 GCF_000695525.1 Brassica oleracea var. oleracea | reverse complement strand
AAGCATATCGTCGATGTATACTTCCATGGTGACGCCCAGCTTGTCTGCGAACATTTTGTTCACAAGCCGTTGGTAGGTTGCTCCCGCGTTCTTCAAACCGAATGACATGACCTTATAGCAGTAGGTTCCTCTATCTGTGATAAATGCCATTTTTTCGCGATCGTCGGGGTACATCATGATTTGGTTGTACCTAGAGAAAGCGTCCATGAAGGTGAGCATCTCGTTTCCAGCCGTGGACTCGACTAAACGGTCGATGTTGGGAAGAGGGTAGCTGTCCTTTG
>NC_027754.1:40637883-40638563 GCF_000695525.1 Brassica oleracea var. oleracea | reverse complement strand
AGGGTAGCGCACCTCAGCAATTGAACCAGCGCCGAGCAACCGATCGACCTCTTCGTTTACAGCCTTTGACCTATCTGGACCGAGCTTGCGTCACTTCTGTCGGATAGGCTTGACTGTCGGATCGACGTTTAGTTTGTGAGTTGTTATGGCCGGATCAATTCCTTTCAAGTCTGACATGGACCGAGCGAATGTGGACACATTTGCCTTGAGAAAGTCGAGAACTGACCGCTGCATTTCTTCAGACAGGTACGCACCAACCCTTGCGGTCCGGCTTGGGTCTGTATCGTCAATAGGTAACTCGATAATTTCGCCTTCCTGGGAGAAGACTTTATAGGTTGGAGGAGTGACAGAGTTAACCGATAAAGACAATCGTTGGAGTTTAACTGTGGCAACTAGGAGTTCCCTAGCGGCCTTTTGATCTCCTCGCAGTGTTTTGATTTTGCCGTCCGTACCGGGGAACTTGACGCACTGGTGATAAGTAGATGGAATAGCCTGCATTGAGTGTATCCAGGGGGTTCCGAGTATGGCGTGGTAAGGGGCCTTCGTGCTTACGACGACAAACTTGACAGTCCGAGTAACTCCACATGCGTGTACCGGAAGGCGGATTGTTCCCAGTATTGTTTCGGAGGATCCGTTGAAGCCGGTTAATGTTCTGGAGGATGGTTTGATGTCGTCGAGAT
>NC_027754.1:40637239-40637701 GCF_000695525.1 Brassica oleracea var. oleracea | reverse complement strand
CAAGAACTATAAGAAGAGGATCATTGTGGGGTACGTGAATCCCCTCAGCGTCATCCAGTGAAAAGGTTATCGGAGGGTGATTTGGCGGCCTAGTCGGCCATCTCTGCAAAGTCGCAACCTGCCGACGGTAATCCTTGACGGAGCGAACGGAGTTGCCGCAAGGAGGAGAACCGCCCATGATGACATTTAGTTGACGTTGCGTTTGGACCTGCTTGGAGTCTAAGAAGGCGCGTAAATCGGTTGGTACGTCGCTGTCGTTTTTTTATGATGGAGTGTCGTTGCTTGACATCTTAGTTTGCTCCAAACGCCTCCGGAGGTCAGTGGGCTTAGAACGATTGAGGCGGATTCGGAGATCGCATGCTCCTGCGTTGAGTTTATCCCTAAGGTCGCCGTTTGGGCGTTCTTTGGGATCAGGGTCAACTGCCGAGATACGCCGCGACTTCCGTGCATTCAACGTTGTTC
>NC_027754.1:40629005-40636465 GCF_000695525.1 Brassica oleracea var. oleracea | reverse complement strand
TCGTCAGATCAGAACCTACTGGGGGTGGTCGGCGAGAAGGGTTTCATTAGGCTCCGAGTCGTCTGAGATATGGTCGACTCCGGTTGCCGTTGGGTTGGTGTTAAAGAGGCGACGGCGTATCTGCTGAGGACGGCTTGTTTGGCCGTCGGGAGCTGTGAGGGCCGCGACCAGAGCAGCTAACTGGTCGTTGGTCGTCTTTTGGACTTCGGCTTGACGAGCAAGTCGAGCCATGATAGAGCTCATGAAATCTGCGGCGATGGGTGGCGCGGCTTCGGGCGTTGGGGTCGGTTCAGCGCCCGGAGCGCCGAAGGTGGCGTCGTCTTGAACCATGTAAATCTAGAACATTACTTTAGTCAGCCCCACGATGGGCGCCAATTATTTGAACGGGATTCAGTCGACTAAGATGGAAGAAGTCAGAAATGGGATGACTAAAGACGTTTTATTTAGATCTGGTTTGAAGGGTTACAAGAGTGACAAGAAGATTCAAGAGCAACAAGATCGAAGAGTAACAAAATCAAAGAGATAACCTAAAACCCTAGATCTAGCCGCTCAGTGTGTTCAATGGTCCAAAAGTCCCACTCTTGTTGCTTCATTTTCCCTTCTTATAGGACTCCTTCCCCAGATGCCCTAATTTGGTGCCCCTTTGGGCCTTGATGCGAGAGGTCGAGTATAAGGGCCCGAACAAGGCTCCCTCCAAGCCGGCCACTTTTAGCCGACTTACTCGACCGGCTAAAAGTACTCTAAGGTCAAACCGATAAGTTTAGCCACTGAACCGACCAAATCGATCCGACTTGCTGGATTAGGGCCTCTTATACGATGAGCCTTGTGGAGGTGTGCCCTTTTGGGCCTTAATGCGAGAGGCTGAGTATACGGGCCGAAACGAGGCTCCCTCTAAGCCGGGCACTTTTAGCCGACTTACTCGACCGGCTAAAAGTACTCTAAGGTCAAGCCGATAGGTTTAGCCACCGAGCCGACCAAATCGATCCGATTTGCTGGATTAGGACATGTTATTCGATGGGCCTTGTGGAGGGATGTAATCCATCCCTACAAACACCTATACTAGGCGCACACTGAACATACATGACATATGAGTATATGTATATGTATGTGACTTTGTCGATACATTGATCATTGTTCTACAATAATGCATCCGATATAATATATAATATTCCCAATAATGGTGGTGATATATGAAATCATGTCAACTTTTTGTTAATTTTCTTTACAAGGTATGATAAAAGAAAACACACAAGCTAGCTTTACTATGAAATCATTTACCAAACTCTTCTTTATCAAAATGTAATTATGTTCTCAGGAAAAAAAAACACCAATCATATGGTTTACTAAAAATGTATTGGAGGACTTCTTTGGGTTTGCCTTGAGTACTTTGTTTTCTATTTGAGTGTGATATAGTAATCACGAGAACGAAGTCCAACCACCTTTGAAAATAATGAGAAAGCTACTTGGACGTCTATATTATCACCACGTGTCAAGTTTTAGAATATTTTGAAATTTTGCTAACAAATTTGAATCAACCAACAGCAACCTATCTCAGATATGCTTACAAAATACAAATTATAATTAGAGATTAATTTACAGTGGAGAATCTTATTAGATTTCAGTTTATTCTCAAAATTGATCTACAACTTTACTAAACCATAGATTATATTAAAATGATACGTACTTAAGCATCCGGATCCTTGGTGCAATGGTAGCGCGTCTGACTCCAGATCAGAAGGTTGCGTGTTCGATCCACGTCGGGTTCAAAACCCCGAAATTATACCGGATAACCTTTTTACTTAATCATCATTGCACGGCACGATATGCTTATGGAAAACAGCCAAACGGCATGCATGCTTTCCATGTTCAGCTTGGAAACATAAACGCGTGACATCTGAGCTAAATCGATCAAAAACAACACGTAGTCTCTAGTACACTTTTCTGCAAGCCTTTGAGGGACTTGCACGAAGAACAATCACAGCATCACAAACATCAAGCAGCGTGCCATCTGAGCTAATCGATCAAAAACAACACGTAGTCTCCAATTACACACTTTTTAGCAAACTTTTGGGCTAAGAAGAGCAATTAGAGCATTACAAACAAAAAAAGATTTAACAGAAGAAGATTATATAAACTAAGCAGTTTCTTCAGGCTTGACAAAAAACTCTATATACGCAATCCTACTCGGCGGCTGATAACCTGCAGATTCCACTTGTGGAGCTAACGCTTTAGCAACTGAAACCAAGTGCTGAACTTTCAACATCCCTCCTCTCCCTATTGTCAGCTTGCTTCCCCTGTTTTCCCGCGCTACGTTTCCCGGAATATTTGCTGTTATCGCCTTCAGAAACTTGTATTTGTACCTAAGAAACAAATAAGATCCTGTAAGTTGTAGGATTCAAACAACTAAAGCTAGAGAAGGGATTAGTTTAGTTGTTACCCGTAAGAGACTTCAGTATCGCAATGAAAGGCAAGGAGAAGATCTGTGTTGGCATAATACATGAAGTCTATCTGCAAAAGAGGAGTACATGGAATGTTAGTCCTTCACAGAAAGACGATACATAACCAAGAAACTAACAAGTGAGAAACAAAAAAGACCTGTAAGTCTCCATGTCCTTCTCCTCTGAATGTAACACAAGGAGGAGACTTTTGAAGGCTAATCTGCACACTTGATCCAGGCCACTCAAGATCATCTATAGCTTCTTTCAACGCCGCTGACTAATACATTTCATCAAACCAATCATTTGAGAAAACCTCTGACTAGCAACGAGACATTTTTACTATATCATAAGTTACCTTTACAGTAAAAGTAAGCGGCGCAGTCCCCGCCTGCTCAAAGTTATAGTCCCACTCACTAGTCTCCGGGATTCTCGTTCTTATCTCAGAGTAGATACACGAGTTTAAGGTATCAACAGACCTAATAAACCACAAACATCATCAGCTAAACTACTACACGAACTAAGAGGATGAGTGATTGTTTCATCATATACTTGAGAAGAAGCTCCATGTCAGGGCCTGGATACTTGATTTCAATAGTATTTGAATGTCCAGGCGATGAGAATGTGTTCAAGCAGTCAACAAGAAGCCCTAAGCTGATTCCAAATCTCGGTCTCCCTTCAGCTCCGTACTCGTACTTGGTGAATAGCTTCTCACATACATACAACATTACGGATTCTACAGTTTGGTGAATCGAATTTGAAGGTTTAGGAGAAATCCATACCTCGCGTTGGAGATAGACCTTGGCTTGAAGACAGCCTGATTCCTCCACGATCAAGACGATTCCGTGTTCGGATAGCTCCACTAAAGCATCCTGTAAGCATCGAAGTGAATCGGTGAAGAGTATCGATGATGTAAATCCCTAGATTGGGGTTTTTTGAGGAGATGGAGATGAGACCTGGTGGCGTTTCCATCGGACGCAGGTGAGGGCATCGACCATGCCTTGGACGTTGTCGAGCTGGCAAACGAGGTCCGGCGCGTCTTGTTCAATCGCCGGCGACGAGTTCATCTCTCTCTCTCTCTCTCCCCTCTAGTCGCTTCTCCTTCTTCCGCTTTCCCGCCAAAGAGTTATTAGTCTAATGGGCTTATTGGGTCCTTCCCTTTCCCCTCAAAGCCTCTTAAGCGGCTATGAGCTTATGATTAGATTAAAAACGGATGTTTAATTATTACATCTGCTATGATACGTTTAATCTGCACAATTGATATGTTTCAAAAAAAAAAATCTCCGATATATTAATTAAGGATCTTTAAAAAAGTTATAACCTGAATTTTGTAAAAACTGAAAAAAACATCATCTTATGTGGCACTTGTGTATGCCTTCTAAATCATATTTCAAATAATTCTAGAGCACCTTGTATAAACTATAGTCTAAAAATTATACTCTCTAGCAAAATAATATTTCACAGGCTATAGTTGGTCGCATATATCAAATCTTTATTGTTTCGCAGGCTTTACTTAAATAAAACCTACAGAATTACCTAATGTGATTAAAAAATATATATAACAATTAATGATTTTAAACAATAAAGATTTGATAACAATTTGTATATTTTTTTATCATTTTTGTTTATTTATTTATTAATAAAATAAATTATATAATTACATTAATCATATAATAAAACTGTTAAAAGTCTCACATAAAATTTTATAATCAAGGTTTAAATTTTTTTCTATATTAAGATACAATGATTATAAGACCATATGAAGAAATAATTTTATTTTAATAGGTTGTTATGTTAACATATATATATATATATATATTTCATATCGTTTAAATTAAACTATACATCGTATGAAAATGTATACTTATATTTTGATATTTGCATTGAACATATATTGAAAAGTTAATATTTTAATATTGAAATCTTCATTGTTTTTTTAAATGATTATAATTTATTAAAATTATCTCACATTAAAAAAAAAATCATTGGTGTAAAATTTCGTTACACAAATATGCAAATAATCATAAAATCATATGAGTAGAAACTTCATTTAATAAATATACATATTAAAAGTGTACTATATATATATGTTACTATCATTTAAATTTAATTATATATCATATACAATATATAAGATCGATTGTTTTGATTTATTTACCCTAAAATGATTGTAAATAAACAAGAATGATAGTTTGATTTATATGCACAAGCCAATTTGTTACATAATATTAACTGATTTTTTATTTATTTAATATATATACTTATTATTTTATTATTTCATAATATGCAGAAAATATAAAATAAATAATAAATATAAGATATTTATTCTGCAAAAAGTGCAGATCTTAACCTAAGTATGTTTCTCTTTAATTATTTTAAATCATAGGCATTTTCTAAATCTCAGGTCAAAACAAACAAACGAAATGAGAATAAACTTCAAAATCAATATTTATATCAAACAATAACCAAAATGAAAAAGAAAAAATATTGAAGATAAATATGATTGGCACGTGAACGCATACTTCTCATAACCATAATTAATTTTTAAATTACTAAAACATGATATAGTACCGAGCTGACATAATATAAATTTATTTTTCCGTATAATATTTTATAAATTATTTTTATATAAATTTTTGACCTAAACGTTAGGTTTTATTGTCATACTCAAAAATATTGTAACATTTCACAAATTTAGAAAGTTTTTTAAAAATTAATATTTTCACTTCATATATTTATATTATCGAGTAAATAATTAAACATTTAGTTTTTGTTTAATTTTTAAAATAAACTATATAGTTTAAAATTTGTTTTCATTAGTTTAAGGTAGTAAAGGTTAATCATTGTTAGATAATATGATTTTTGTTATTTAAATTTTTTTTTTATAATTTTAAAAGTTAATATCAACAAATGTTTAAATTATTAACATATGGAGGTATAATATTACAACATTAATTATATCTATTTAATTTATGCTATCTATAAATCCAATGGATCATCTATTGTTTAAATCCAATTATTGATAGCCCAATAAAAATTTCTGGTAGACCCAAAATTTAAATGATAAGATTAGAGATTAAATGTAACACTAGATTTTGATCCGCATTTTGAAAGCGCGAGATAATTTTGGTTTAACAAAAATTTTTTATTAGAAATTATAATTTCAAAAATTTTATATATTTTTTGAAGTTAGAAATTTTTTTTTTTAAGGTGTGCTAAATTTGTTGGGATAGGAAAGAATTATGTCCACCCTTTATATTATTTTAATTTAAATAACTGAAATTTATATGAAAATATTTTATTAAAATTGTAATTTTTAATTTTGCTAAAACAACACAATTTAGTGTTTTATGTTAAATGTATGAATAGAAAGTGCAATTTTATTTTGTGACATCCATTTGTGTTTGTGAAAAGTAATTCAAAATATATACTACGAAGCTCTACTTATATTCTTGGTAGGTTCCAACTTATTTCATGACATGAGAGCGAAGAAAATTACAATATATTTTAACCCATTTTGTATTGGTTACATTTTTATAATAATATTATAAAATTGATAATATTTTTGTTCAACCCATTGTATTTTACATAATTAATAGAAGAACCACAAAATATGAAATTATAGAAACATCAAACACAACTTGATTCATTGTATAACTTTTTTTTTGCTAAAGAGATTCATTGTATAACATTATAACTAAATAAAAAATATCAGCTAATTTATTTATTTTATTTTTAAGTACAGATATATTAATATAATTTAATAAATAAAATAATCTGTTAACATTAAGTACTTTAAATTAAAAATTGTCTGCATGGTAGGTACTATATTACGTTTTGGAGTTTAATCCAAAACCTATAAACACAATCTCGGGAAAAAATGAGTTACCAAAAATATGAAAGTATATTATTTTGAAAAATTATAGATATATCTTCGACTTTCCTCAAAATAACATTGTTATCTGTTTCTTAATGATTCCTAAAATTATGGAGATTTTATTTATATGCAATTTTTTTAATAAATTAGCATATATTCATTATTAGTTCTTAAATTTTCGTAATGTAAATCATTGTTTGAGATAAATATTGACGTAAATGGTCAAAACTTAAAGGTTTTGTTCTCAATTATTGTAGAACAACATGTGTTCATGGTATATATAAGAATCATGATTAAAAAGCTCATTAAATTGCAAATATCGTGTACATACATGTTACCAATTCAAGTTTCTTTTGTTATTGTTGCATTGTTTTTAGATATGTATCAGTTGTGAACCGTTTATACATATTTTGTGGAGTAAGAGCAAACAAACATATAATTTGAAGGATCATGAAATAATGTGTAAAAATGGTGCAAGATGAAAATGAAGAAGGAGAAAGAAGAAGGCAATTAAGTTCAAAAAAAAAAAAAAAGAAGAAGGCAACCCCTTGAAAAAAAAGGAAGAAGAAGACTATATAGGATGTTTGATTTTAGGGAAAATTAGAAGATTGGGCAACTTTTAAGTTTGAATTAGAAATTTGGGCAAGTCTATGTTTTAATTAGGTTGTTGGGCAACCTAGTAAGAGAGAGAAGAAAAAGTGGACAGTTTTAACCTTTTTGTCCAACAATCTTGAGCTGAAATTCGTGGGACCAGACTGTCTTTTGCCCAGAAAAACTTGTCTCAGGAATACCGACACACGCGCGCCGGATGTGCGTGTAAGAGACGAATTGAATATTATATTATTTTAATTTCAGAAGGAAACATGGTATTGAGCTTCGTTTTTGGGCTATTTAACCCCAAAACTTGAAGGCCTTATATGTGATGATTTCTCGCGGGAAACAACGGCTCCAAGGTGGACGAATAGCCATTAATGACTGGTGACTTTGGAAAACATGTGTTTTACTTTAATTTATTAATTAAAAACAGGGCAACTATTAATTATTTAATACAAAAACGTACGAACCCTATCTCTTTGCCTGTCTCCTTGTTGAGGAGTAAAAAAGGCTACCGAACAAGGGAACTTGAGGCAGCGAATTTTACACACAGA
>NC_027754.1:40627428-40628166 GCF_000695525.1 Brassica oleracea var. oleracea | reverse complement strand
ACTAGGAACCTCCTCCTCTTTTAATATTATTAAATATTTTGAATTTTATTGTTTTTTGTAATTATGTTGATCTCTTTTTTTTTTGAACTCTTTATTATATTATATAATAAAATTTATGATTTCTGTTTATTATTGCTGTCTTTTTATGCATGTTTAATATTAGTAAAATTAGGAATTGCTAATTATACGAATACTGACGGTATTCGAATACTGACGGTATTCGAATACTGACGGTATTCGAATACTGACGGTATTCGAATACTGACGGTATTCGAATACTGACGGTATTCGAATACTGACGGTATTCGAATACTGACGGTATTCGAATACTGACGGTATTCGAATACTGACGGTATTCGAATACTGACGGTATTCGAATACTGACGGTATTCGAATACTGACGGTATTCGAATACTGACGGTATTCGAATACTGACGGTATTCGAATACTGACGGTATTCGAATACTGACGGTATTCGAATACTGACGGTATTCGAATACTGACGGTATTCGAATACTGACGGTATTCGAATACTGACGGTATTCGAATACTGACGGTATTCGAATACTGACGGTATTCGAATACTGACGGTATTCGAATACTGACGGTATTCGAATACTGACGGTATTCGAATACTGACGGTATACGAATACTCACGGTATTCGAATACTAACGGTATTCGAATACTAATGGTATTCGAATACTGACGGTATACGAATACTCACGGTATACGAATAC
>NC_027754.1:40625551-40627290 GCF_000695525.1 Brassica oleracea var. oleracea | reverse complement strand
GTCAAATGGACTGAAACCTATTAAGTCCAAATTAGATGGGCTAAAACCATTTGGACATGGACGTCCAATTTGGAATGGTTTATGGTTCTATTTGGAAGGGTCTGTTTTGGAATGGTCTTTTTTTTGTGTTTGGACAATTTGGACTAGGTACAATTTGGACTAGGTACAATTTGGACTTAAGATTAATGTCCAATAAACTGCTTTGTCCACTGCTTTGTCCAAAGGACATACCCATTGGACATGGACAGCCCAATTGACATCTCTATTCATAATTCCATTAATATTTATCTTTACTCACATTTCATTGATTAAACGGTATACGAATACTGAAGGTATACGAATACTGAAGGTATACGAGAGAAAACATATAACATTGACGAATACTTTAGGTCTACGAGAGAAAACAGATAACATTGACGAATACTTAAGGTATGCGAATACTTAAGGTCTACGAATACTTAAGCTATACGATAGAAAACAGATAACATCGAGGATAACATAAATAAAGTCCTAGAGGATGTGAGAAATGTTGCAGCATATCCAAAATAGCCTGCAGTTTTTACAAGAACCTTCAAAATCGACTGTGTAATCATGGCCATAAAGGCAGCTTGGTGACTTGATTACCTCATCATCCGGAAATTTGAAAGATGCACCATATCTGTTCATGTATGGCGCTCCAAATGATATCAATCGCCACTCTAGATCAGCTCCCAGTCCAACTATCGCATCCGAGCGAAGGTCATAGTGATTAGCTTCGAACTGCTGAAACAGTTTACTGGCTTCCTTGTCATTGCCAATACACACGTTGAAAATGCCGACTGCTAAAGTTGATAAATCATGATTTGGGACATTTGGTTGCAATATTCTAATACATTTCTCAGGACCTACGATCAGTGCTGCATAGAGCCCTTCATAGTAGATAGCGTTTGTGTTGCCAGCTGTTACGCACTTGATGAAAAACTCTCGAAACTGACCACCAGTGCAGATTTGACATGTTGCAAAGGTGACCATTGGCTGAACATTACACTTCCTTAAGACGGAGGGTTCGTGGACAAGTGCATAACCGCGTTTCCCAGCCCGCAAAATACCACCAAGATAGTAGAATGAATCCGCTCCCACCATCTCTATTATTTTACACAAAATTTCTTCTGGAAGATTGGGGATGTTTAGAGATGCCATACTATTGAGTTCTGTTGGAGATGTTTATCATAAGCATTGAATATGTATATATAGAATAAAGAAATAAACAAAGGAGTCTTATGAGTTACTAGGAAAGTTATTGTCCCCTCTCACATTTTGTACCTAACACACTTAGAGAAATAGTTATTGCAATCAATTTTTAAATTTTACACTAATACTTATTAAATGAAACAGTAAAAACACCAACTACTTCTGAAATTGTTTTCCTTTGAAACAAATAACTAACACACTATGGTGAGATCTTGCATGGATATTATACTCTAATAACCCTAAACACTAAACCCTAAACACTAAATGCTAAACCCTAAACCCTAAATATATAAGAAATACGATATAAAACCTTCAAAGATAAACTGATCTGTTTGAATTATAGTGTCTGGATGACTGAAAAGATACAATAACCGTTAACAATTCGGTTTAACAAACGAAATGAAGCAGGCAGTATACACGTGTTCAACCATCGTTTTGAATTTTTGTGTTTCCAATAAATTTTTCATAGGTATCCATCGCGTATTTCTGATGGAATATGTCCACCTTTT
>NC_027754.1:40623841-40624144 GCF_000695525.1 Brassica oleracea var. oleracea | reverse complement strand
ATTCCTGTACACCTCACTAACTAAAACGAACAACTGATAATCTACGCTGAATACCTGGCCAAACCAAGCTGAACAGCAAAACATAATATATCTAGAGCCTATAAATTCATTGTTATAATCTATTTACCTCCAACGGTTCCGGGAGAGTCGGTTTTGCTGGCTTTGATACAATTTCTGGTCCAATCGGCGTTGAAACATCGACTTCTGGAATGTTTGCCGACTTCGAGAAAGAGGGGCCTTCGCCCACCATTGAATTTACCTACACGTTGAATTTTCCTCAAAAAAGTTAGACCGGGATTCAGG
>NC_027754.1:40623502-40623824 GCF_000695525.1 Brassica oleracea var. oleracea | reverse complement strand
AAAATTGTAGGAGCAGTTTGATTACCTTTTCCCAGAAGCGAGCATTTGGCGTACGGCCATCACAATGATTATCATGCATTCTCATCGTCTCATCGTCGCTAAACCCATCGCCGTTGTTCTTCTTGTGTTTCTTACTATCAGACCAAAATATTTCAGCTTCATCATTACCATCACCACTGAACGGACGTCGCTTCTTTGGACCTTCCATGCCGGTAGGGTAAGTGTGACTGTTGTCTCTGTTTGTTTTACCGGCTGCTGTGTTTTGCGGAACCGTGAACGAGCCTCCCCTATCATGATGCAACCAGTCAAAAATCTCGTTCCG
>NC_027754.1:40623194-40623462 GCF_000695525.1 Brassica oleracea var. oleracea | reverse complement strand
AGTTCAACTCGTATCCACTCTTTCAGCTCTTGCTCCTTATCTGATAAGTTTCCTGGTTCAGCCTGTTTACATATCCCACGACGAGGTCGAATAGGACGCTGAGGCGCCTGAGTCGAACTTCCAGGTTCATGATATGCTTTTCCAAACCGATTAGACGGCTTTTGACACTTCTTTTTGACACCAACACCTTCAGCCTTTTCGGCTGGCTTCAGAGGTGGAAGGGATGAATCACCTCCTCTAAAGTCTGTTGCTTTGAACTCGTGCCCTT
>NC_027754.1:40590675-40622220 GCF_000695525.1 Brassica oleracea var. oleracea | reverse complement strand
TTCCTCTAGTTCGGACTCCGTGCTAGATACTGAAATACAATGACCAAATCCAGACATTTACCCAACGCTTTATTTTTAAAAACTTTTTCCAAAGAATTTCACAGCGAAGCTTAGCGAAAGGAGATACCTGCATAACGAGACGCAGTTTTGCCTAGTCGGGGAATTTTCTTGGGATTTGCTTCTCTATCACTGGCGCATTGACTACGAGTCACCCTCCTCGAGGGCGTTACGCTGGAGGGGGATACCATGCCGATCTGGGTACAGTCGAGAGTGGTTCTTATGTGGGATTCTTCTTATGTTTGGTTCTCAATTGCAGCTGTTTAGAGGTGTTTCTGGTATATTTTGATATAAGGGATGTTTTGGTTTTTCTAATTTCCTTCTTTTTTATTCTTTTATTAGGTCTTTTTTGATTTTTAAATAAAAAATCAAGAGGTGGCACGGTCGTAATACCAAGAACCACGCGCGCCCACTGTCGACATTTCACAAGTCTGGAAAAGGCGATTCGCCCAATCTTCTAATTTAAACTCGAGGTCGCCCAACTCCCTAATATCAAACTTGCAATTTGCCCAATTTGCCAATTTTTTCTTGATTTTATGCCATTAAAGCAAGATTAACGCATGCACAGTTTTTTTTTTGGAAAATTGGAGAAATGAGACACTCTCAACTTTTATTTGTCCTTTTAGGACTTCTGATATTTTTGGCAATTCTAGACATGTTTTACCAACTATTGGAAACATAAGTATGACAATATATATGCTTAATTTTTTTTTTGAAAAAAGTTGAATCATATTTTATTTTATTTTCTAGCTACAGTTAGAAAACGCATTCTAGTAATCTACTTAGTATAGAAATCGGATACTAAGTTTTATACATAGATATATCAAGGGTATATAGCGTAAACTAACCTTTCTTATATATTCTAACGAAGCTATAATATGTTACGTTATAATCAAGAAAATTGTCTTCAATCTACCTACAGCTTGATAACGACATATAGCTACAACACAATAATATACCTTATCTATATTATTTGTCATAATATGTTCTGCCTTTTACCTTATGTGACGCTTAAGGAAGAATATGTTTCTCATCTACTCTACTATGTTCTGCGTAAGGTAGGATACATATTCTAGACAAATCCGGAAAATATGGAAACTTCCATATTCGGTTAAAGATGTTTCCTAAATCTAAAATAAATCTACCCTAAATCTGTCATAGAATATTTTCTCCCACGTTTTTCTCCTACTACCACGATCTTTCTCCGATCTTTTTCTCTTTGTACTGGTGTAAATCAAAAGGAACGATTTGAACAATGAGCCGTGTTGTTGAGGCTGATAGCGTTAAAAAACAAAAACAAAAGAGACTCTGCTGGAGATCAATCCCATAATCTCTGGTTGTGTGATATACCCTAGACCAGTGCCTTATCCATTGTGCCACAAAGTCTAATTGTTTGTTGTATGATATATTTAGCTTATAATTATAAACCTTGTTTAATCGTCAAACAATGCCTTCTGCAGTTTTCTCTGCCTGTAGCTTCTTAGGACGGGCACCTTCGGCTTTATCTTCCTCATAAGCTGCAACATGAACTCCAAGAGCCGCACGACCCGACAGGTCAAGGTTCTGTGACCAAGCAGCGTCCCATTCCACAGCCTTCGCTGTACTACATGGTACACTTGGACCTCCTGGCACAGTAGCTCTAGCAGCGCTCTGCTCATTATATGTACATATCAGAGCAAAGATCAAAGACAGTTCAGGCAAAGAATGAAGTAGAACCTTAGGGATGAATTTTCCAAAGATGGCTCTATTAGAAAACCTTCGGTAGATAAGGATTCTTCTCATCATCAAAAGCAATGCGTAACACCCATTTTTCGATCCTTTCGATGTCAGGCCTGATATGCAATGTGGTTTAGACCAGATCTTACATGAAACTGTGAAGGGACCGTCCGACGAAACATGTAGTGAGAGAAGAATACCGTCCGACGAAACCGTAGAGAGAGAAGAGGACCGTCTGACAAACCAAAGAACAAATCCCCAATTCGCTGAATTGTATCTGAGAACAAAGAGAAGAAAGATAAAAACGAGATTAGAGACAAAAAAATTGATGATTTACGATGAAAAAAATAAGGATTCTCCGCTTACCCTAAATTGACATTGAAAGGGTTGAAGGCTTGAAGGTACACGGCGGAGAAGAAGGAAGTGAAAAAAATATTAGGGTAAACAAGTTTTTAATCCTTTTGTGGTTTTTTCTTCTTTTTTTAATTAAAACTTAAATCAATTACGAATTAATTTAAATTTTAATTAAGGTTAATTTGGTTAATTATAAGGGTATAATGGTATTAAAGAGAATATAAATCTTATTTACCTAAATAATCCTCTACAAGTCTTATTGAGACAAATCTAAGATGAAAGAGTCTCATTTTTCTAATTTTTTCTTTTTTTTTGCCTGATTAAAAAAAAAAATTAAAAGGCGCACTAATCGCAGGCCGCCACGTGTCAGTAAGGCCTGCAAACAGTGCAAGAATTGAAGAAAGATCGATCCTTATTGTGTGGTTTGTGTGACCGGTCTTCAGAAATTTTTATTGGGTATCAATAATTAGATTTAAACAATAGATGATCCATTGGCTTTATAGATAGTATAAATTAAATATATATAATTTAAAGTTGTAATACTATACATCTATATGCTAAATATTTTAATATTTGTTGATGTTAACTTTTAAAATTATAAAGATTTTTTTTTAAAATAAAAAAAATCATATTATCTAACAATGATTAATCTTTACTACCTTAAACCAATAAAAACAAATTTTAAACTATATAGTTTATTTTAAAAATTAAAAAAAAAACTAAATGTTTAATTATTTACTCGATAATATAAATCTATGAAGCGAAAAGTTTAATTTTTTAAAAACTTTATAAATTTGTGAAATGTTACAATATTTTTGAATATGATAATAACAAAATATTTTGCTAATCTTTATATATATAGTTACTATTTTAATAAAGAAATAATAATCCGAAAATATATATATAGAAAAAGATACAAATACATATACAATGCAAACAGTGCAAGAATTGAAGAAAGATCGATCCTTATTGTGTGGTTTGTGTGACCGGTCTTCAGAAATTTTTATTGGGTATCAATAATTAGATTTAAACAATAGATGATCCATTGGCTTTATAGATAGTATAAATTAAATATATATAATTTAAAGTTGTAATACTATACATCTATATGCTAAATATTTTAATATTTGTTGATGTTAACTTTTAAAATTATAAAGATTTTTTTTTAAAATAAAAAAAATCATATTATCTAACAATGATTAATCTTTACTACCTTAAACCAATAAAAACAAATTTTAAACTATATAGTTTATTTTAAAAATTAAAAAAAAAACTAAATGTTTAATTATTTACTCGATAATATAAATCTATGAAGCGAAAAGTTTAATTTTTTAAAAACTTTATAAATTTGTGAAATGTTACAATATTTTTGAATATGATAATAACAAAATATTTTGCTAATCTTTATATATATAGTTACTATTTTAATAAAGAAATAATAATCCGAAAATATATATATAGAAAAAGATACAAATACATGTGAAAGTTTGAAATAATCTATTCAATGAAAAAAATATACAGTAAACTTATTATGTTTTAAAAATTGATAAACACATATATATTATAATATATACCAATTTAGAATTAAAAACAAAATATTTATATAAAAATAAATAAAAACAAAAATACGCGCGTATTTTGATATATAAGATTTTAAGCTGATTGTAGAAAGTGACAATTTATAGAATTATATATTGACACTTTTCAGATAAGGAAAACAGAGTTGAAATTTTTGCAGGGGAAGCTCATTTCAATGGAGGTCCTTGCGAGCTCTTCATTATCCCCAATTTTCACTAAGCGTAATACTATAAACCCTAATTTCTCAATCCAGGTACTTTTTCTTGACCAAGTTTTAATCTTTCATTTCTGTTTATCTCCTGAAATTCACATGGAAGTCGTGTCTGTTTAACTGAAAGCAATGTTGTAATAGAGTTTCAAGCTTTGCAGGTGAAATTGTTTGTATCTCAACCTTCAAAGACTTTGAAAGCTAGCAGCTTTAGATACGCTCGACCCCCAAGGAGAATTGCAAACCCAGGACTCGTGTTCGTCTGTAACAGATGCTGGTGTCTTCTCGAAAGAAATGATCATAGGAAGTTTTCTGGAAAGATCATGATGAAATCATCAGTCAGTTTCAGAAAGAACCTCTCCGTTGCATTAGTTCGGCTAGTGTCTGTTCTGCTTGTCTCCTCCATCTCTGTTGTTACCACTGATTCACCATCATGTAAGTTTGTCATTTTCTTACATATTGAGGAACCATCTGTTGATGTCTTTCGTATCTGTAGGGGGTCTTAGTGAAGAGAATCTTCTCTTCCTAGAAGCTTGGAGAACAATTGATCGTGCATATATCGATAAAACCTTCAACGGACAAAGCTGGTTTCGTTACAGAGAGTCTGCTTTACGCAATGAGCCCATGAACAATCGAGAAGAGACTTGTATGTCTTTTGAATAATGAAACCTTTTACAAACTGCTTCTGAGTTTTGGTGTTTGTTTGTGTGTTTAGACATGGCTATCAAGAAAATGATTGCAACACTGGATGATCCTTTTACTAGATTCTTGGAGCCCGGAAAGTTTCAGAGTTTGCGGGTATGAGCTCCTGAGAACCGCTCTTCTGAATCTAGCTTACTAGAGATTGTGTTGTAAGAATGTAGTGAATGTTTTGGTTGAAGGTAGTCTGGAACTCAAGGTGCGGTTACAGGTGTTGGGCTGTCTATAGGTTACCCTGCTGCATCAGATGGAGCAGCAGCTGGGCTTGTTGTTATATCAGCTGCTCCAGGTGGTCCTGCATATAGGGCGGGAGTTTCACAGGGGGATGTTATCTTAGGAATTGATAATACAACCACAGAAACTCTGACCATATATGATGCTGCACAGATGTTGCAGTGAGCCCACGTTTCCACTTTTCATCCTTCATTTAGCTTTGAGAAATGGATTGTGATGATGCTTTGGTTATAATGCAGGGGACCTGAAGGAAGCACAGTGGAGCTAGCGGTTCGCAGTGGACCTGAAACGAGAGTCTTGTCTTTGACGTATTATTCTCTTCCCATCACCTGCGTTGCTTACATTTATCTTCATTCTTTGGGTCACTCCTGTTATTGTTTAATTCAGGAGAGAGCGAGTTTCTGTGAATCCAGTGAAGGCAAGATTATGTGAACTTCCTGGCTCTGGGAGTAACTCCCCAAAGATTGGGTATATCAAGTTAACAACATTCAATCAAAATGCTTCTGGTATGCATTCTATAATACCTTCTTACAAACTTGTCTACTTTCTGGCTCAAAGCAGAACACTTTTGTTTTGTAGGTGCAGTCAAAGAAGCAATTGAGACCTTGAGAGGCAACAATGTAAATGCATTCGTCTTGGATCTTCGAGACAACAGGTAAAGACAAAGAAGTGCTTTTCTTCTTGTTTTTGCAACAGTCTTTTCTTGAACACATGAATTTTCTTTTGCTGCAGTGGCGGTTCTTTCCCTGAAGGCATTGAGATTGCTAAGTTTTGGTAAAACCTCATATACCAAGAGTCATTAAGTTTTAGGACTCATAACAGAAGCTTCAACTTTTGCTATCCACAGGTTAGATAAAGGAGTGATTGTGTATATTTGCGATAGCCGAGGTGTGAGAGATATATATGATACTGATGGAAGCAATGCTATAGCAACCTCTGAGCCTCTTGCCGTCCTGGTATAAGCTTTCCTCCAATCACTATCTATCTCCATGATGTAAATGCCATGGAATGTTTAGCACTCACACAATCTTCTTCTCACCTCTCAGGTTAACAAAGGCACCGCAAGTGCTAGTGAGATATTGGCAGGCGCCTTGAAAGATAACAAACGCGCTCTGGTTTATGGAGAACCTACTTACGGAAAAGGGTAAAACAAAAATGCGTCATCTTGATTCTCTCTTCTTCTTCTCTTCAAGAACTGAGCCTTTGTGATTAATATTCTTGAGATTCTTTTTAAATATTTTGCAGTAAGATACAGTCGGTGTTTCAACTGTCTGATGGTTCGGGCTTGGCGGTAACAGTTGCTAGATACGAAACACCAGCTCACACGGATATAGACAAGGTTTGAACACGTTCTGTAATGACACCCTCTGTGACACTACACCACTACTATGTTTCTTATCTACTCTGTTTTTGGTTTTGGTTTTGGAATAGGTGGGTGTTACTCCTGATCATCCGTTGCCAAAGTCATTTCCGAAAGACGAAGAGGCTTTCTGTGGATGCCTTAAGGATCCTACAGCTGCTTGTTATCTCAATCAAGGCCTTCTTTTCTCTAGATGATATTTTGATTTGTTCATACTTTGTTCTATATGAGTAAAATTCATTGACTCAAACCTTTGTATACTCATTGAAGGTTTACTTAGCATCATTGTCAGCTAATCAAAAATTTCACTTACAAGAACACACAGATAAAGGATTTTCCCTTGCACCATCAACTTTGGTCTGCAACAAAATATATTACAAAGACAGCATTAACACTGACACCCTCAAACCAAACCAAACCAAACCAAACCAAACCACTCTTTGTACTCCAAAACAAGAGACCAAAGACCAGTGTAGTCAAACAGACTAAATGGTAGCAACAAAGTGTGTTGTCAAGTGACAAAGATACACATTAAGATCTCTGAGAAAGATTGACGATGAAACCACTTTTTCATGCTTTCATGAGTTCTGGAGAATCAAACCGCGAGCACTATGATAACAATCAGGAGTACGATTCCAAAAATCACCATAAGCAAGCACATCTGCAAGATAGAAAACAACAACAGCAAGAATCATTTTATATATCTTGCTCTGATCATCATCCTAAATCATCAAAAACAAATTCACGGAATGATCAACAGGTTTAATATCGTTTATACCAGAGTTGAACTCGATCTTTGTGTTTTTGAAGCTTTAGCGAGATGAGATCTTCCTTGTGCTGTTGCAGCGTGGGAGTTATCGATGTGAGTACCAATATCATCTGCGTAGAAAGTAAAAAACATGTGTTTGACTGAGGTTATGAAGACACAAGTGGAGTTTTATTATAGACAGGGTTTTTAGAATAAGTTATACCGATCATGGTGCCTTGATCATGTACCAGCACAGCCAAGTCTTTGAAGATCTCGTGCACCTCGCCAATTTGCTGCTGGATTTCTTGTATCCCTTGCTCTCTTTCCTCGATTATAGCCTCATTAAACACAATCTCATTGTCCAGCAGTACAAGTTCTTGCCTGCAACAAACCAAGTCATCTCAGTAAAAAGAATCCCTCCACTTTAGTCAGTATAAACTTACCTTTTTGATTCCACAAGAAGCGCACGCTGCTCTTGATGCTTATCTCCACTCACATCTATCTCACTGGCTGTATAGCTATACTTACCAAAGCCAAAAACTTAATACACAAAACCAAAAAACAAAGTATAAGCCATTTTTTCGATTATTTGCATTTACCTAGATGGAGGAGATGGATTGGTGAAAAGAGGAGCATAGACAGTTTCTCTTTCAGCAGCGAGACGCTGAGCCTTTTGAAACTCTTTCAATACAGATTGAAAGTCCTTTGCAAGCTTAGCATCCACAATCTTCTTCCTTTGCTAACACACACACACGATACAAAAACAAACCATTCAAATTCAAATACCAACAGAAGAAGAAGAAACAAGAATCCCATAAACACACTCACATCAACACCTCTTTGATGATCAGTTTTACTAGCTTCTTTAAGCTTAACTGACGTGTCTTTCACCAACTCTCCGATATGCAGTCTTGTCTTGTGCCTAAAGCAATTGAATTAGAAACAATTCAATTCATAAAGGAGATAACTTTTTGAGGAGCTTACAGCTTATCTCGGAGCTCCGGCGTGTCTTTGGGAGTACCGAGAGTGTTGACGAGGCGGTGGAAGCTAGAGACGGCTGTGTTGATCTCAAATACACCGGAAGCTACGGCTTGCGTCGTGTCTTGTCGACCTCCTCCGCCGTTGATGTTGCTTGAAGAAGCTAACTGTCTTCCTCTTCCCGCCTCTAAATCCTGAAAACTCATTTTCCCCCTTTTCTCTCTCTTACTCGAGAAACCCACCACGAAAGATTCGATTTTGACGGTACACGGAGATCGAGGGAGGAGAGAACGTGACGGCGATCTTTCGAATCGGCGGCGGAATCCTCTCTCTCTCTCTCCCCGACAGTATCAGATGGAGAAAA
The DNA here is from genome assembly GCF_000695525.1 of Brassica oleracea var. oleracea. Lineage (NCBI taxonomy): Eukaryota > Viridiplantae > Streptophyta > Magnoliopsida > Brassicales > Brassicaceae > Brassica > Brassica oleracea. The sequence continues at coordinate 40,613,924 of NC_027754.1, read as the reverse complement.
ACGTGAATCGCGGGAAGAGAGAGAGAGAGAGAGAGATGAGAAACGTGAAGTGTCAGATTATTTTCCACCCTCGCTTTTTCATAATATTCTAAAAAGTGCCAGATAGTTTAGAATCTTACAGGTATATCCTCCTCCGAGAGATTAAATGTTATTAGGGGTTGCGTAAGATAAGAAATTAAGAATCTTATCATAAGATCCCCTATAATTTATTTAGCTAATCATATACAAGAGATGATTCTCTTATGATGTGAACGCTACATACGTGGACGATTGTAATTGGTGGGATAAAGTAAATTTTTTGGAACAATCAGAACAGATTTAGGATAATCATAAAAATAAAGGGTGCATCATTAAATTAATTAGATATTAATAATAGACCTTTACGTGCATAGAAAGGGTCAAAAGTGGAAGAAGTGAAAAGATAGAGACCCTGACACGTGAGAAACTGCAATCACGACCAAAGCACGTGACAAATCCAAAGACCACTCACGTCGTCCGTTTTCCGAGGGTGTGTTAAAAAACGGGGGTCTCTCTCCTCTCACAGCAAATCCGCTTCCCATAGATTTTTCTTCCTTTTGATTTTTTCAGTTTTCGCTTCTTCGTCAGGTGAAAACAAAGAGAAGAACCAAAAAAAAAAAAAAACTTAAAACGTTTCGATCCGCGTCAAGCGATCTCCGCCATGTCGGTAAGTTCTTCTAATCGTTTTTTTTTAGATTTTTAATTTTTTCCCGACAGGATCCATGTTGTCGTTTTGTTGTTTGCTGTTGAGTTTGATATTGGGGAAGATGTAAACAGATCTGTTTGAATAGGTGTTGCTATGCTGTAAGATATGTGCGAAAATGGGTGTTAGATTCTGGTTTTGCAAGTTTTGATTTTTGTAGTCTGTAATATGCGATTCATTAACAGATTAGCTTTTCCTTTAAGATTCTGAGGTTCATTTAATGAGATTATGATATAATGCCATTGTGATCTCTCATCTTTGTATCGTTGTAGTCATAGTTTTAGGCCATAACATTGTGATTCTGGTGACATTGCATCTTTGCTTGCAGATGATGACAACTGTGAAAGTGAGCAATGTTTCTCTAGGAGCAACCGATCGTGACCTCAAGGAGTTCTTTTCCTTCTCTGGCGACATTCTCTACCTCGAGACCCAAAGGTTTGCGCTTTACTCCAAAGCTTACATTTTTTTAACTCTTTTGTTCTTCAGCTTCTTAACTCTTTTTTTTTTTTTTTACCACGTTTGTACAGCGAGACAGAACGGTCCAAATTGGCATATGTCACTTTCAAGGATCTACAAGGAGCTGAAACTGCTGTTCTTCTCTCGGTATGTTCACTACTTCTCACCCCTCTATCACTTCCGCTTATGTTTTCAAGCGACTGATGAGTGTTTTTACGTCAGGGAGCAACGATTGTTGATTCTTCAGTCATTGTCACTATGGCTCCGGACTACCAACTATCTCCTGAGGCTTTAGCTTCCTTGGTAATAACCTCACTTTTCTCTTCACATCGTCACTAGCAATCTCCTAACCATTTCATCTCCTCAGGAGCCCAAGGAAATTAGCAAGTCTCCCCGGGCAGGTGACTCCGTCTTGAGAAAAGCCGAAGATGTTGTGAGCAGCATGCTCGCAAAGGGCTTCATTCTAGGAAAAGACGCAATCGCAAAAGCCAAGAGCGTCGACGAGAAACACCAGCTTACATCCACTGCATCAGCCAAAGTCGCATCGCTCGACAAGAAACTCGGTTTCACCGACAAGATCAACACCGGAACAGTCGTGGTGGGCGATAAAGTCAGGGAAGTTGATCACAAGTACCAAGTCTCTGAGAAGACCAAATCAGCGATCGCTGCAGCTGAGCAGACTGTGAGCAATGCGGGTTCGGCTATAATGAAGAACCGGTACGTTCTCACGGGCGCCACGTGGGTCACCGGTGCTTTCAACAAAGTGGCTAAAGCTGCGGAAGAAGTTGGACAGAAGGCGAAGGAGAAAGTTGGTATGGCTGAGGAAGAAGACAAGAGGAAAGTGGTTGATGAGTTTGCTAGAGTTCACTTGTCTGAATCACCAAAGGCGCCATCATCTAAGGAAGATGACGTACATGAACCAAAACGCTCTGAATCTCCTGAACCAAAAGAATCTGAACATCAAGAGCCCCAGCAGCAACAACAATCTTCTCAGCCTGTTGGTCCGGCTCAACCTTGAGATATGCAGTTAAGTAAAGACTAAAGACTTTCTGATTCTTGTTGTAAACGGTAATACTTTGAACGAATCTCTCCTGGAATTTCTGAAAAATGAATATCGAACTTTTCATTTAGTACCAAGACTTGTGTTCTTGTAACATTGGATTCATGGTCGGTTTGGTAGTTATGACTGGCATAGAAAAGTCAATTTTATCGTCTCTGCGTTTGTAACAAGAGCAGATATCCAAACTAAATCCGAACCGAAAATGCTAATTTGATCTCAACCGTTTTGAGATGAGAAATACCCCTATATAATAGCATCAAAAAACTTTTGTGAGAAAAATAACCTATAAAGAAAAAAAATATGACCAAAATAAGCGCATAGTTTGATAAAAATTAAATCCGAATAGTACAAAATTATGTTACTTTATTTTATGGTTGTTAGTTTACTTTTGATGGCCTTACGTTTGTGAATTCAATACAAGAAAAGATTAGCTTATTTGAACTATAAAAACATTAAATAAATTTTGAAACATATAAAAGATGGATTAAACCATTTAGAAATCATCAAAAGTTCATGCAAAATGGATATTTAGAAATTTTAAATTTAAATAGAAGATAAAATGGAAATATTATTATTTTTAACCTAGGAAACATATGAAAAGATGTATGCTAATCCCCAAACGTATGTGTAGTCCATCAGTAGATTTTTCTTCGAGTATTCAAATGAGCCGAAAATAACAATATCCATAAATTGTTTTGTAGAAAATATAAAATAATTTAAATCAGCGTAATATAACTTAAAATTATATCACATAACATTTACAAATTTATTCTCTTAACAGTAAATTACTGAAAAAGCACAATAATTTTTTTTGTACCAATTATTGGAGGAATAACTTGAACTTTGTTAATTACTAACGATATAATAAATTAATATAAACTATAATATACTAATTACGTCAAACAAGTCACAAAACAATAGTGTTTTAAAGTTTCATGATATAAAATCTCAAATTATAAACGATATATTCAATCTTTTTATATTAACTAATTCTACACAGTTATAAGAAATACAACTATACAAGCATCTGTGCGGATAAAATATTATATTTTTAAAAAGTAATTGCAAAGTAGTATATTGGACACTGATACTCTTTCAAAAATACATGATTTAATATTGAAAATTATCAGATACTATTGATGTATTAGTTAAGATATTAGCTGATAAATAAATGAGAATATTGACCTTTCGCAAAAGAAAGGAAAAAAATCATTAAGCAATGAAATTCATGAGGTGATTGGTGATGGCTGTGAGTGTTTTACACAGCTACATTTCACTGTACATCAGTAAAATCAAAGCAATCAAACTTTATTAAGAAAATCTAAAGCTACAACCCAATATTTTTAAAAAGAAATATAATGATTCAAGAAATCAATTTTTCTAATCTATATGTTTAGTGCTTTTAAATCTTTATAATAATTCTATAACAATAAAATCTAAAGCTAAATCTATAAAATTTACGGCATAAATTTGAAAGCAAAAAATCCAAAGCTACATCAGCTACTAATTAACCCCACAATTGTAAAACATATTGTTTTAAAAGTGAAAGAAATAACATATTATTCATGGTTAGAAAACCCTTATTTTCTACCCGTTATAAATAATCTCTGTAAGCACATCATTTAGTCATTCAAAAAGAAAAGAGACTAACTACTACCACAACAAAAATGGAGAAATCAGCTTTGATATTCATTGGTATTCTGCTTTTTTAAACATGTGAGTTTAAATCAAATAGGATTTTTTTTTTTGTAATTAACTATTCGTACTCCTCATCAGCATGATTCATGATTATAAATATGTCAATAATTTACATGATCGTTACAGGTACACCAATTCTGGCACGAACTTGATATCAACCTTGCAAGAAGAACTCTGATTGTGCTAGACTCAAATGCCCATCACCACTAGGACACCCCACGTGTGTGAAGGGTGGTTGTGAATGCCCTTTTGAAGAACATGCGGCATTACCAGATGATACCAACTGTGGTGTGGCTGCTTGCTTTGACTATTGCAAGGCAAGAGGAGAAGTTGCTTCTGCTTGTCTTTTGAACCATTGTTTTTGTCGCAAACCTCCTATGTAGATTTTACAAAGAATTTACATTCTATTAACAAAAAACATAGTTCCTTAAACAATACATTCTATCAATTTATTTCATACAAAATTTCAAGTTTTAAACAAAATAAATTTACAACTAAACCAATAACTATCATTTAGTACAGTGGATTACACATCTTTAAAAAGGCTAACAGCCCGAGTTCGAACAAAAATTATGGGTGTTTTGCATGTTCTTATGATTAAGTTTAATTAAAAGCAATTATGACTTTTACAAGTCGTATTTATTGACTCCGACGGTTCATAATTTTTCACGAGTTATACATCAATTTCTTCGTTTTTTGCCATTTTCATGAAAACATCATGAATCTCTATACATACTACTCGATTATAGGATGAAACGAGTAAAAATTAATTTTTTTAAAAAATCCCAATTTTCAGACCGAATCAGTCTAAATCGTCACCGTTGGTGCCCGAGTTACGTTTTTCCGGAGATTTTACAGCCCTTAGCGGTGAGTTTTCGAACAGGGCTGTGTAATAAATTAAAGGTTGTTGGGTCATTTTAATTAACTCGCGGCCTATCGCACTCAGTTTCTACATAAGCCTTAAAAGGTAAGGCTGATGCGTCAGATAGACCCAAAAAAGCTTTCTAATCGTCTATTCTTTTTCACCGTCTCTAAGCTAGGGCCTAGGGTTCTCCCACTTCGTCGCTTAACTCTCATCTCCAATGATAAACCATTACACTCTAAACCGCTATATTCAGTGTCATGTATCATTGAAACTCTTTAAATTAATAGAATTTCATAGTCCTACTGAAAACTTGATTAATATAACTTTTCTTTGTTGTTTGTTCTACTTCCCGAAGTTGTCCGCTAAGACATGTATGCCATGGAAGGATTCACTAATTTCACAGACTTCAAATCTGAATTAGAACACATTGGTAGTTTCAAGGAGGAGGTGAACAAAATCATTTACACAGCTGACAACTACAGGAACAACCAATGAAAAAGAAACACAATTTTTTGGGCGGATTAAGAGAGTTCGCATAGACCGGAGAGGACCTCATGGAGATTCAATTTTTATTTCTGTTAAAAGATCTCGCCTTGACCATATTTATAGGGTTATGTATATTCTCTTGCTCTATGTCTAATAAAAGGTTTCACTATTGTTTATGGTTTCTAAATTGTGGTAGATAATTTTTTTCTTATACTTGCACAGCTTGCGGATTTACTGGATAGCTAATGAGAATGACAATTAGTCAGCGTATCAGATGTTGAATCTCAGCGGATATGTGCGTCTCTATCCGACATATTCATGGAAAAAATGTTGCTAGATGTCAAATTCATGAAGATAAATCGGAAACTCTTTTAGACGTCCACACATAAGATATGAAATATCAACACATAAGAAATCACTGGTTATTCTCATATCAACCTAATCAATCTATTATAATATAAATTATATACAACACAAAAAAACAAAAGTTAAAAAAAAAAACCAAAATCCCTTACATAAGGCTACATAATGCATCAATAACTTACCCCGCGCTTGCGCGGAGCTATGACCCTAGTTAATCTAATATTACATTGAAGTTCACAGAACTAATCGATTGTTTTAACTAATCGATTTTTATTATAACATATGCACTTATGATATTACATTATTTCTTAGAGTTGAAGGAAAGAAGCATCATAACGATGCACATCGTGTATTATATGTTTGGGCAACATAATTTTTTTTTACCGCAACATAATTATTTATCCTTTTACCTTGCTTTTGTTCTTTGATATATGATATGTAAATAAAAAAATATATTATACTACTACAATTATCCTACAACGTTGGTTCAGGCAAGCGAAAAAAAGAATGAAAATTTGGCAAAAAGGAACAAAACAACTATATTCTTGTCCTCTTAGAATTAAAACCAAAATCATTGTCTTTATAGAATAAACAATAATAAAAATTCAGTTTTGTCTTTTTCTTTAAAATATAGTTTACTTTAATGAAATAAGAAGTAAAAACTAAGAAGTGAAAAAAAAGAAACAGAACCCTACTATCGTCTCCGACTCTTCTTTCTAAATCGAAGAGGCGATTTCATTTTCGCCGTCGACACCTTCTTTGTTTGGCCCGTCTAAATTCAGCTCATCGTCACATCTCTCCATTGTCCTCCTTCTTTCTCTGCTGATCATTGGTGATTAAAACAGGTGGTGAGTCGATGCTATTGACCAAATCAGAAGGTAAGTAACTCATCTCGATATTGACCATGTTTACATTGTTTCCAAAGTCCTCACAAACCATAACTCTTAGGTTGTCAATGGTTTTACTTGTCTCCAAAGTAAGAAATCTACCTCATTTTTCCTCATCAACAAGAAATCTCCATCCACTTCTTATGAACGATTTCCACAAACCAGAAGAAGCATATATGTGCATCTTCTTATGTTAGATAGACCAAAGTTTGGAAGAACTAGGAAAAAGAGAAGAAGCCCCATGATTTTGCCAAAATCGTTGTGGTAACGAAGAAGACTCACATTTAGGCAACAACATTTAAAAAAGGAAATAAAAAAATTTAAAAGATTGAGAGAATATTTTGTAACCGTTTTTTCATATATTTTCGGATATTATATACAAATCTACTAAAACTTACATTCTATCAAAGTTAGAAAATAGATGTGACCATAGATAGGGTATACCAAGGTTATAGATAAAAGGAAGGTTAAAAGAATGTATGTTCTACCAAGGTAGATTAGTGACTAATTATTAGGTATTCTGATCTATCATAAATACATTAATGAGGATTTGTTATTCTGCCTTAGTATATGAAAATGTTTTCGGTGTATTGCACATTCTATGTTCATTAGATCATTGTGTCTTATTTAGATTGCATATTCTAAGTCATCGTAGATGGTAGATCTGATTTACTAACATTTTTAGCCAATTTTCGAACTTACTATTCCAAATATCTTTTTCAATCAAAAATTATTTTTCATATATTCAAATGCTTGACTACTTCATGTTTTATATTTTTCCTTTTTTTTTGCATCGTAAATATATTGATATGAATTTTTATTTACAAAAAGGGTAGTGAAAGTCCAAAAGTGATAAAAATTGATTTTGTAATAAGGGACAAGATTATAGTTGTTTTGTTCATTTTTGCCAAATTTCCCAAAAAAGAATATCAGAAAAAGATTTGCACTAAATTTTTGATGTGTTTAAAAAGAAAAAAGTTTAACCTTTAGAACTGTTTCTTTTCAAAAGATTATTATAGTTAGAATAGATTTTTGCATAACGTGAAAAAACCAATTCCAATATATTCACTAATGCTAGTATACATAATATAATATTATGAAGGGATGAAAACAAAATCATTAATCTAACAGTTTTGGGGAATAGGTATGAAAAGTAATTAACTAAAATTAAATTTTAAAACTAAAAATATTCATAATAAAATTTTGTTATTTAATATAAATTTAAAACTATTAAAAATCCAATAAATCTATATTATTTAACTAACCAAAAATCTACCAATTAATCTTAAATCTCACCAATTTAACAAATGTAAGTCATAGTTTAGGCCATAAGAGCACCTTCATTGAAAGGATAGAAGATATTCAAACAGAATTATAAACAATAGGAAGGGTCATGAGAGAGAGATACGATATCAGTGCAGAGATATGATTAAAAAAAAGAATGAGAACATTTTGGGAGGAGGGGAAGAACCAACCGACCATATTGTGCATTAAAGAGAGCATAAAACATCTCCAATGATAGTTTTAGGAGTTCTTAATATTTAAAGTAAAAAAAAATTAGGAGAGAAAATGAGCAAAAATTCTTAACTAAGAATTTTTAAAATACTTTAGGATACTAAAAAGAACAGACGTCATTCAAATAGATGATTAAATGATGTTGTTCAAAAAAAATTAAATGGTTTAAAAAAAACATAAATAAATAATGATAATACTAATATTTTTTATTTTAGAAACCTCTAACCATTAAATGTGTTCTAAGTGTCGGTGACAATTCAGGGACGGACCCACTAAAAAAGGAGTGTCGCCAAGTGACACCACAAAAATCTTACAAAAACCTTGATTTGTGTATACATTACATGTAAAATTAGCAGTTCAGATGGTATCTTCCTGGTTCGATTCTCCATTGACCCCTCTTTGACATTTATTTTTAACTTAAACAGATATTGACTCCACGTAAAGTTAATGCTGGGTCCGCAACACTGGGTGACATTGCATCTTGCTTGCAGATGATGACAACTGTGGAAGTGAGCAATGTATCTCTAGGAGCAACCGATCGTGACCTCAAGGAGTTTGTTTCCTTCTCTGGCGGTATTCTCTACCCTGAGACCCTGAGGTTTGCGCTTTGCTTTACTCGAAAGTTTAGATTTAAAAAACGCTTTTTTTTAACATTAAAAAAAAAACTCGTTTGTTCTTCATCTCCTTTACTCTTTTTTTTACCACGTTTGTACAGCGAGGCAGAACGGTCTAAGTTGGCATATGTCACTTTCAAGGATCTACAAGGAGCTGAAACTGCGGTTCTTCTCTCGGTGTGTTCAGTGCCTCTATCACTTCCTCTTATGTTTTCCAGCGACTGAGTGTTTATGAGTCTTATCACTTCAGGGAGCAACGATTGTTGATCTCCTGAGGCTTTAGCTTCCTTGGTAATAACCTCACTTTTCTCTTCACATCTTCACTAGCAATCTCTTAACCATTTCATCTCTCCCTAGGAACCCAAGGATAGCAGCAAGTCTCCCCGTGCAGGTGATTCCGTGTTTCGAAAAGCCGAAGATGTTGTCAGCAGCATGCTCGCAAAGGGCTTCATCCTAGGAAAAGACGCAATCGCCAAAGCCAAGAGCGTTGACGAGAAACACCAGCTAACATCCACAGCATCAGCCAGAGTCGCATCTCTCGACAAGAAATTCGGTTTCACCGACAAGATCAACACCGGAACAGTCGTGGTGGATGATAAAGTCAGGTAAATTGATCACAAGTACCAAGTGTCGGAGAAGACCATATCAGCGATCGCTGCATCTGAGCAGACGGCTATAATGAAGAACCGGTATGTTCTCACGGGTGCCACGTGGGTCACTGGGGCTTTCAGAAAAGTGGCTAAAGCTGCAGAAGAAGTTGGACAGAAGGCGTAGGAGAAAGTTGGTATGGCTGAGGAAGAAGACAAGAGGAAAGTGGTTGATGAGTTTGCTAGAGTTCACTTGTCTGAATCACCAAAGGCGCCATCATCTAAGGAAGAAGAAGTACATGAACCAAAACTCTCCGACTCTCCTGAACCAAAAGAATCTGAACATCACGAGCCCCAGCAGCAACAACAATCTTCTCAGCCTGTTGGTCCGGCTCAACCTTGAGATATGCAGTTAAGTAAAGACTAAAGACTTTTTCTGATTCTTGTTGTAAACGGTAATACTTTGAACGAATCTCTCCTGGAATTTCTGAAAAATGAATATCGAACTTTTCATATCCGATCGGGTATAAAGGTCGTAATTGACTCACTCGACCGAGTATAACTGTCTTAAAGTTCAGAGATTTCTGGCTGATAAAAGCCATCATCTCGAGGAAAGGTATTAGGGATATATATTCTAAAGGACATTAATAATATATAAAGGGTTAGAGCCAATCCACTAATCGCCAATTGATTTTAAGTTGTAAGCCCATAATAAACTCAAATCTAACATGGTATCAGAGCTCAGATCCTAAATACCCTAAACTCCTAATTAAAATTAAAATTAACCCTTCTGACCGGGTATAAAGGTCGTGATTAACCCTTCCAACCGGGTATAAATGTTGTGTTAAACTTGCTGATGATAGGAGTTTCAAGGCTCCTAATCAAATGTTGTAGAATAAAGAATGTCAAACCAGTTCTAAGTGATTCTAAAGCAAAGGGAATGCAAGACCATGTTTAATTTAAGTGCTATCAATTGGTGAGATGATTTTTTAGCTAGAATGATACTAAAATGCAATAAAGGACAAAGTTTTCTTTCTTTTAGGATAAAAGAACTCATGGGCTAGAGGAATTGACCTTGGGTGATCAAGTTTTAATCTAAAGATGTTAACTTTCAACCAATCTATCTACCTTAGGCCTAGACACCTTCCTAAACAAACTCTATCTCTAGATGAATGTTCATTTACTAAGATAACTCAAGCATCAAATCTCTTAGGTTGAATGTTATCTAAGTAATCATTAATCTCAAGTCTACTAGCCATCTTAACACCTTTAACAACAAATCTCTTTGGTAAATAATGTTAAAAGCTTAGGAGAGTTGGTTCAGACATTTCATCAAACACCTTTCAGGCATGAAATGCCTAGAGCTAAACTTTAGAGAAGCCAACTCTAGAGTTGCATTAAAGACACTCTACTAGCAAGGAACAAGATAGATCTATACTAAAACACCTTAGATCTAGCTTAATCACCCTTAGTCTCCCTAACCCATGAATCCAAAGAAGACTACTCACTACTCTTCATGATGAGCCCAAGAATCAATGATGATTTGGTGCTAATCATGATTAGTGATCCCAATAATCAAACAATCACAAGAGAAAATGTTCAAGATAAGATCTTTCACCTAAAAGTTCTTTGTGATTAGATAGAGAAAACAAGATGATCCCAACTTTGGGATTACAAGAGTATTTATATGTCATTGGAAAACCTAATGGTTTCCATTAAAAAGTCTTAAAAGCCCTTAAAATATTAAAATTCGACTTAGGATAAATATCGACTCGGGTTGGAGCGACTGGGCATACCCCACGTCACACCACCCGCGTCGGATGGTCGTCGATCTTCTGCTTCATGTGCACGGGTAGTGGAACCCGCGGCCTTCGTCCCGCGTCAGACTGTTGCCGATCTTTCCCGTCATGCGCGCGGGTAATAGAACCTGCGGCCTTCGTCCCGTGTCAGACTGTCGAGGCTACTCTCTCGTCATGCGCGCGGGTAGTCGATCCCGCGTGGCTCCGTCCCGCGTGGCTCAGTCCCGCTTCTTCGTGACGCGGGTTGAGACGATCGATACCAACCCGCGTCATCTTCCCGCGTCGTAACATCGTATTCTTCTAGCTTGTGCGAGCGGGTACTCGACCCCGCGTTGCTCCAAGCCGCGTTGGAGTTCTTCATTCTGTTCTTCTCGACATCTCGACGCGGGTAAACTAACCCGCACTGGTTCTCCCCAAGTTGAACTGGCTTGACTCGAACTAAACTTCATTTTCATCTTTTCTTTAACTCCCATGTCTCTAAACACCTCCAATCACTCCATAGGTCACTCTAATACCTAATTAAGACATATGAATGCAAAATGGATCCTAAAGATGCTAAACTCTTACTCTATATGATCATTATGTACAAAATTGAAGCTTAAAACAATGCAAATATGCAAGATATCACTCGCTCGACTGAGTATAAATGTCCTAAAGTTCCGAGATTTCTGGCCGATAAGAGCCATCATCTCGAGGAGGGGTATTAGGGATATATGTCCCACATCGAGAATTCTAAGGGACGTTAAGTAATATATAAAGGGTTAGGGTCAATCCACTAATCACCAATTGGTTTTAAGTTGGAAGCCCATAATTAAACCCGAATCTAACATAAATACCTATAATAGCATAAAAAACTTTTGTGAGAAAAATAACCTCTAAAGAGAAAAAATTACCAAAATAAACGTTTAGTTTGATAAAAATAAATTACGAATAGTACAAAATTTTGTTATTTTATTGTATGTTTTTTTTGTTTGAAAAAACATTAAAATAAAATTTTATTGTATGGTTGTTAGTTTACTATTGATGTTATTATGTTTGTGAATTCAATACATGAAAAGATTAGCTTATTTCAATTATAAAAACAATAAAATAAAATTTGAAACATATAAAAGATGGAAACCATGTAGAAATCATCATAAGTTAATGATAATGGGTGAGATAATCTCAAATAATTATATTTATTTAAATAGAAGATAAAATAGAAATATTTTATTTCTGATTAACCTGGGGATATTACATGCATGTGAGAAGAAATAGACTAATCTTTAAATGGAATTGTAGTTTATAGATACACATACACTAATCTCTATTCAAGTATTCGGATGGACCGAAAGTGAAAATCATATCTATAGTTGTTTGATAGAAAAATATTAAATAATTTAAATCAATGTAATATAGAGTAATATTATATCAGATAACATTTACAACTTTATATTCTTAAAAATAAATTAGCGAAATAAGCACAATAAGCACAATAAATTTTATACCAAATATAGGAGAATAAGCTTGAAATTTATTAATTACTAACGAGGAGATAAATTAATATAAAATATATAAACTATAATATACTAATTATTCAAACAAGTCAAAAAGTAGTGTTACAAATTTTTATGATATAAAATATCAAATTATAAATAATATGTTTAATAATTTCTCATATTAACTAATTTTACACAATTAAAAAAAATATAAGTATGGATGGATGTACGGGTAAAACTTTATTATATTTTTTAAAAATAATTACAAAATAGTATATTGGATACTGATACTCTTTCCAAAGTACATGATTTAACATTAAAAAATTTCAGATACGATTGATGTATTAGTTAAGATATTAGATGATTATAAATGACAAATAGTGACCGTTCACAAAATAAATTATTAAGCAATGAAACACAGTTATAAAAATATTGTTTTAAAAGTGAAAGAAATAACATATTATTCATGGTTAGAATTTAGAAAACTCTTATTTTCTTACAGTTATAAATAGTCTCCGCAAGCACATCATTTAGTAATTCAAAAAGAAAAGAGACTAACTACCACAACAAAAATGGAGAAAGCAGCTTTGATATTCATTGGTACTCTACTTTTTTCAACATGTGAGTTTAAATCAAACTGTATTTTTCTATTGTAATTAATTATACTTTTACCTCATCAGCATGATACATTATTATATAGATACATACATATATCATCAACATACATGATTTCGTACAGGTATACCGATTCTGGCACAAAATGAACAACGAACTTGCTTTGATAACTCTGATTGTGTTGGACTTAAATGTCCAGGAAAACATGGACAATCCATTTGTGTGGACACTGACTGTGAATGCCCTGTTCAAAATTATGGGGCATTACCTGATGATACCAACTGTGGTGTGGCTGCTTGCATTGACTATTGCAAGGCAAAAGGAGAAGTAGCTTATGCTTGTCTTTTGAACCATTGTTACTGTCGCAAACCTCCTCTGTAGATTTTACAAAGAAGTCACATTCTACTAATAAAAAACAAGTTCCTTAAAATATAGAAACTTTCTATATTAAATCTTACTATAATAAATTATTTTATTTTTTTGTAACAGAATAAATTATTTTATTTCATGCAAAATTTTAAGTTTTAAACAAAAAAGATTTACCAGTAAATCAAAAATATTTTCTAACATGAATAGAAAATAAAACATATTTATTTATACAAATATCACTATAGTTAGTTGATATTAAATAATTTAAGTTTGCATTAACATTTTGATCGAATAAATCTTGATTCTAAATCTATTCTTTTTTTTGGCCCTTACTTTCCATGATTTTAAATCTATTCAACAAGATGAATATATAAGAATTTTCATTTTTAAATTTAGACATACAAACTTATTTTATTATCTAAAAAATATGAATTACTCAGATTTAAAAGAGTGACATATGTCACATTACTGTTCATCTCCTTCTCAACGTACTATTAGTTTTCTCAACAATTCGACTGAAGCTGAAACCTTCGTATCTCTTTTCATACATGACCAAATCATGCGTATAATATATCAATAGAAAGATAATACTAAGGCTCCGAATGGTAGCAGCGGGTTGAGCGGTGCGGGACAAACGGATTGAGTACTGTGGTACGGTTTAACTGCGGTTTGTATAAGAGAAACACATGATGCGGAACAAGTGCGGTTTGTCTAAAATAAGCGATTCGAGACAAAGTATGAATAGTGACATGTGTGATGAATAGTGTAACTGCGGGATAAATATAATATATTTATAGTAATATGATTTTTAAAACTAAATTTTATATTAAAAATTATTTTATATATTTGAAAGATGAAGTTTAATATGCTATTATTGAGATTTATAGCCAATTATTTTATTTTTAAAAAATTTAATTGCACTAGTTTAAAATATTAAATTAAAAATTAAAATATTAGTGATACTAATATAATTTAAACAACTATTCTATTTACTTTATAATTTTTTATATATATTTGAAAACCTTTGTAAATCATATTCACATATTTCTTCATCTTAAATATTATATTGTCAAATTTTAAAATTGTAACTAGACCTGGGCGCATTTATACGTAACCAAACCAAACCGAACCTAAAAATGAGTTTTGATTCGGGTTTACATCCTATCAATTATATTAGTGGATCATATATCTCAAAACTGAAAAACTGTAGATAGGCATGAACACATTTTATTCTTGCATTTTAAATTTCTAAAATAACATTTATATTTAATAAGCTGAAGAAATGAAATTAAAAAAGAAACTGAAATGAAAAAATAAAGTTATTACCCCACCAACTCACTTGCCACACCTATTTACATATTATGAATAGGATATGAAATTTAATATGTTGTTACTGAGATATATATATATTTAAAAGTTTGTGTAATAGTCAACCATAAAAAAAAAAGGTTAAGTTCTCTTGCACAGTAGAAGAGAACACACCCTTTTGGTTTCTTCTTTTCTCTAGGTGCGTTCCGTGCGTTCCTTTGTTATCCTTGTACCGCACTTTACTTTTTATATTTATTTTTTTTTCTAATAAATAATATTTACAAACAGAAAACCAAGTTGAATGGCGACAATTTTTTTGTCCCGCAGTGCGGTATAGGTAAACCGCTTGAAACATTCATAGCCTAAATATCTGCGTACGGACATAAAAGATCACCCAGTTTGATGCGGAGAAGTATTTAGCGTTTTATTTATTATTTAGATAATTATTTTTAATGTTTTAGGATTTTTAAGATTTTTAATGTCTAGGCTTAAGACTGTGTGAAAATTATGATTTGATTAATAAAAGTAGTTTTCCTAAAGATGTTTCTGTAAACCAATGAGAAGAGTATTCTCAAACCTTAAAGAACTTTTGATTAAGCATTGTGAATAGTATTTACAAGTCCTAGTTTCTAGATATTCTTAGAATCAACGGATCTAGTTATGTCCCTAGAAGCTTTCGTTACATCACAGTTGCAATCTGTCATCAGAAAGATACATTCAAAACAATATTTTTGGTTTACTCATTATTTCTCTAAATTCATTTCAATGTATACCGGTTTTAATGTAATAATTTCAAAAATTATTCAGACTAATATGATGAACACATATGAAATGTGTCTATATCTTGAGATGTGTCTATATGTTTCATCACTTATTTATGGATCCCCTAATTTTAATCATTACAAGCATTAACCGTTTTCTTGAATTCATCATATATGAACAAAAATAATACATACTATTTTTTATTCATGATCACTATTGCTAAGAACATTAACTATCTCCTGAAGCTTTAGCTTCCTTGGTAAGCTCTTAATTCATCATCTATCTTGAGATGCAAACTCTTTACCATTTCATCTCTCCCTCTCCAGGAACGCAAGGATAGCAGCAAATCTCTCAGGGCAGGTGAATCCGTCTTGAGAAAAGCCGAAGATGTAGTCAGCAGCATGCTCGCAAAGGGCTTCATTCTAGGAAAAGACGCAATCGCCAAAGCCAAAAGCGTCGAGGAGAAACACCAGCTTACATCCACTGCATCAGCCAAAGTCGCATCTCTTGACAAGAAACTCGGTTTCACTGACAAGATCAACACGGGAACAGTCGTGGTGGGTGATAAAGTCAGGGAAGTTGATCACAAGCACCAAGTCTTGGAGAAAACCAAATGAGCAATCGCCGCAGCTGGGCAGACGGTGAGCAATGCGGGTTCGGCTATAATGAAGAACCGGTACGTCCTCACGGGCGCCACGTGGGTCACCGGAGCTTTCAACAAAGTGGCTAAAGCCGCGGAAGAAGTTGGACAGAAGGCGAAAGAGAAAGTTGGTATGGCTGAGGAAGAAGACAAGAGGAAAGTAGTTGATGAGTTTGCTAGAGTTCACTTGTCTGAATCACCAAAACCGCCATCATCTAAGGATGAAGACGTACATGAACCAAGACGCTTTGAATCTCCCCGGCAGCAACAACAAACTTCTCCACCTGTGGCTCCGGCTCAACCTTGAGGTATGCAGTTAAGTAAAGACTAAAGACTTTTTCTGGTTCTTGTTGTAAACGGTAATACTTTGAACTAATCTCTCGTGGATTGTTGGAAATGAATATCGAACTTTTTATTTAGTACCAAGACATGTGTTCTTGTAACATTGGATTCATGGTCGGTTTGGTACTTATGACTGGAAAAGAAAAATCAATTTTTGTAACAAACCCGATATTCAAACTAAATCTGAACTGAAAAATTGTGAATTTGATCTGAACCATTTTTTAAACCACGTCTGGTTAATTTACATTTCTGAGATTTGAACCCCAGATCTATTAGTGTAGAAACATTAATAAACATTAATCAAACCGTTTAACTAAAGAGACTTCCACAGATCTGAACCATTTTGAGAAGAAAAATACCAATAATAGCATTTAAAAACTTTTGTCAGAAAATAACTTCTAAAATAAAAAAATGACCAAAATAAATGTTTACTTTGATAAAAATAAATTACGAATAGTACAAAATTATGTTATTTTGTTGTATGGTTGTTAGTTTATTATTGATGTTCTTATGTTTGTGAATTCAGTACAAAAAAAGATTAGCTTATTTGAATTATAAAAACATTAAAATAAAATTTGGAACATATAAAAGATTGATTAAACCATTTAGAAATCATCAAAAGTTAATGCAAAATGGATAATTAGAAATTTTAAATTTAAATAGAAAATAAAATAAAAAAATTTATTAACTTAAGGCATCCCAAATATATGAAAAAATTCATACTAATCCTCAAAGGTGCAGTCCATAGATAGATTTTCTCTTCGAGTATTCAAATGAGCCGAAAGTATCAATATCCATAAATTGTTCTGTAGAAAATATAAAATAATTTAAATCTGTGTAATACAGCTTAAAAGTATATCACATAACATTTACAACTTTATTTTCTTAAAAGTAAATCAGCGACATAAGCACAAGAATTTTTTGTACCAATTTTTTTGAAATTTAATAATTACTAACGATAAATTAATATAAATATAAAATAATTATGTAAAACAAGTTACAAAACAATAGTGTTTTAAAGTTTCATGATATAAAATATCAAATTATAAATAATATTTTTAATAACTTTTTATATTAACTAATTATACAGAATTATAAGAAATACAACTATACAAGCATCGATGTGCGCATAAAACTCTTATCATATTTTTAAAAGGTAATTTCAGAGTATTACATTAATTGGACACTGATACTCTTTCCTAAGTACATATGATTTAACATTAAAATTTATCAGATACGGTTGATGTATTGGCTAAGATATTAGCTGATAATAAATAAGAATATTTTACCTTTCACAAAAGAAAAGAAAGAAATTATTAAGCAATGAAACACAATTATAAAACATATTGTTTTAAAAGTGAAAGAAATAACATATTATTCATGGTTAGAAAACTCTTATTTTCTAACAGTTATAAATAGTTTCTGTCAGCACATCATGTAGTCATTTAAAAAGAAAAGAGACTAACTAGCACAACAAAAAATGGAGAAAACAGCTTTGATATTCGTTGGTATTCCACTTCTTTCAACGTGTGAGTAAATGAAGTTGTATTTTTCTATTATAATAAATTATTCATCTACCTCATCAGCAGGTTACATTATTATATATATACATTAATACATACAACGTCAATATACATGATTTTGTACAGGTACACCGATTCTGGCACGTACTTGTGCGAAGAACTCCGATTGTGCTTCAGTCACATGTCCATCCTCAAAACCCGTTTGTTTTAATGGTACTTGTGAATGCCCTCCTGACAAGTATAGGGCATTACCTGATAATACCAACTGTGGCGTGGCTGCTTGCTTTGACTATTGCAAGGCAAAAGGAGAAGTAGCTTATGCTTGTATTTTAAACTTTTGTTATTGTCGCAAACCTCCTATGTAGAGTTTACAAAGAGATTACATTCTACTAATATAAAACAAGTTCCTTAAAAATATTGAAGCTTTCTATTTTAAATTATATTATAATAAATTAATTTATTTTATGCAAAATTTTAAATTTAAAAAAAAATAGATTTACCACTAAATCAAAATTATTTTCTAACATGAATAAAAAATAAAGCATATTTATTTATACAAATATCACTATAATTAAGTTGATACTAAGTTAATTTAAGTTTTCAATAACATTTAGATCAAATAAATCTAGAATCTAAATCTATTCAACAAGACGGATATAGGATATTTTTCATTTTTATAGTTAGACATACGATGAAATAAAGCGGATCTATAAGAAAAGAAATACCTATAATAGCATTAAAAACTTTTGTCAGAAAAATAACCTCTAAAGAGAAAACAAATGACCAAAATGAATGTTTAGTTTAATAAAAATAAACTACGAATAGTACAAAATTATATTATTTTGTTGTATGTTTGTTAGTTTACTATTGATGTTCTTATGTTTGTGAATTCAGTACAAGAAAATATTAGCTAATTTGAATTATAAAAAACACTAAAATAAAAGTTGAAACATATAAAAGATGGATTAAACCATTTAGAAATCATCAAAAGTTAATGCAAAATGGATATTTTGAAATTTTAAATTCAAATAGAAAATAAAATAAATATATATATTAACTTAGGGCATCCTAGACCTATGAAAAGATTCATACTAATCCTCAAAGGTGCAGTCCGTAGATAGATTTTCTTTTCGAGTATTCAAATGAGCCCAAAGTATCAATATTCATAAATTGTTTCATAGAAAATATAAAATAATTTAAATCAGAGTAATACAACTTAAAATCATATCACATTAAATTTACAACTTTATTTTCTTAAAAGTAAATCAGTGAAATAAGCACAATAATGTTTTGTACCAAATTTTTTGAAATTTATTAATTACTAACGATAAATTAATATACATATAAAATAATTATGTAAAACAAGTTACAAAACAATAGTGTTTTAAAGTTTCATGATATAAAATATCAAATTATAAATAATATTTTTAATAACTTTTTATATTAACTAATTATTAATTATACACAATTATAAGAAATACAACTATACAAGCATCGATGTGCGCATAAAACTCTTATCATATTTTTAAAAGGTAACTAGATTAAGATCCGCGCCTTGCGCGGGATAAACATTATATATATAAATTATTTTATATATTATATGTTCTTACATATTATGAAATAATAAATATATATAAAATAATTAAAAGTCAGTAACTATTACATATAAAATTAAATTGGTGCGAACGTATAAATCAATTTTATTAATCCAAACAATTTTTTTAAAAAATTTGATAGGATATGTAATTAAATTTAAATGAGATTAACATACATAGAATATTTTTAATATTAATGTCTATTTTTTTTAAATGATGCTTTCTACTCATATATTTTTTTTGATCATGTGTATCTTTAATAGCAAAAACTTTAAATTACAGATAACAAAATTTTTATTCTGGGATTAATAATTTTAGTAATTGATAATTTTAAAAAAAATTATAAATGTTAGTTCAAAACTTTTATCAAAAAAAATTAAACAAAGTAAATTTTGAAACTAAAATATTTATTTATTCAATATGGTTTATAGTTTAATTTAGAATGATATATATACATATATATTTTAAATCTTAATGATTAATTAAATTAGACTTTTACTTATATGATTTTGTAATTATTTGTATTTTGTCATAACAAAAATTTTAAACCATGGATCGCAAAATTTGAATGTGAGACTTTTAACAGTTTTAGTAATTTATAGTCATTTTTTAAAATTCAAAATATAAAATATACTGAAAAATCTAAATTTTTATAATATGGTTATTGTGTTTAAAAAAAATTCTTTTAATAGTTTTAAATTAAACAAATTTGATAGAAGATACTTTTTTTATCAGATCTTTATTATTCAAAATCATTAATTGTCATATATACTTTACCCACATCAGACAATTCCTTAATCTTTATTTACGGAAGTAATAAATGATATTAATAATGAATTTATGGTTAGTTTAATAAAAAAACTTATTATATAATTAGATGAACCAACCTATTTCTCTAATAATTCTAAGAATCATCCTAGTGATGATATGTGGCTACAAAAAAAAGTTGTAATGTTTCACAAATAATATATAGGGGATTTCAGAGTAGTACATTAATTGGACACTGATACTAATTCTTAAGTACATGATTTAACATTAAAATTTATCAGATACGGTTGATGTATTAGCTAAGATATTAGCTGATAATAAATAAGAATATTGACCTTTCACAAAAGAAAAGAAAGAAATTATTAAGCAATGAAACACAATTATAAAACATATTGTTTTAAAAGTGAAAGAAATAACATATTATTCATGGTTAGAAAACTCTTATTTTCTAACAGTTATAAATAGTTTCTGTCAGCACATCATGTAGTCATTTAAAAAGAAAAGAGACTAACTAGCACAACAAAAAATGGAGAAAACAGCTTTGATATTCGTTGGTATTCCACTTCTTTCAACGTGTGAGTAAATGAAGTTGTATTTTTCTATTATAATAAATTATTCATCTACCTCATCAGCAGGTTACATTATTATATATATACATTAATACATACAACGTCAATATACATGATTTTGTACAGGTACACCGATTCTGGCACGTACTTGTGCGAAGAACTCCGATTGTGCTTCAGTCACATGTCCATCCTCAAAACCCGTTTGTTTTAATGGTACTTGTGAATGCCCTCCTGACAAGTATAGGGCATTACCTGATAATACCAACTGTGGCGTGGCTGCTTGCTTTGACTATTGCAAGGCAAAAGGAGAAGTAGCTTATGCTTGTATTTTAAACTTTTGTTATTGTCGCAAACCTCCTATGTAGAGTTTACAAAGAGATTACATTCTACTAATATAAAACAAGTTCCTTAAAAATATTGAAGCTTTCTATTTTAAATTATATTATAATAAATTAATTTATTTTATGCAAAATTTTAAATTTAAAAAAAAATAGATTTACCACTAAATCAAAATTATTTTCTAACATGAATAAAAAATAAAGCATATTTATTTATACAAATATCACTATAATTAAGTTGATACTAAGTTAATTTAAGTTTTCAATAACATTTAGATCAAATAAATCTAGAATCTAAATCTATTCAACAAGACGGATATAGGATATTTTTCATTTTTATAGTTAGACATACGATGAAATAAAGCGGATCTATAAGAAAAGAAATACCTATAATAGCATTAAAAACTTTTGTCAGAAAAATAACCTCTAAAGAGAAAACAAATGACCAAAATGAATGTTTAGTTTAATAAAAATAAACTACGAATAGTACAAAATTATATTATTTTGTTGTATGTTTGTTAGTTTACTATTGATGTTCTTATGTTTGTGAATTCAGTACAAGAAAATATTAGCTAATTTGAATTATAAAAAACACTAAAATAAAAGTTGAAACATATAAAAGATGGATTAAACCATTTAGAAATCATCAAAAGTTAATGCAAAATGGATATTTTGAAATTTTAAATTCAAATAGAAAATAAAATAAATATATATATTAACTTAGGGCATCCTAGACCTATGAAAAGATTCATACTAATCCTCAAAGGTGCAGTCCGTAGATAGATTTTCTTTTCGAGTATTCAAATGAGCCCAAAGTATCAATATTCATAAATTGTTTCATAGAAAATATAAAATAATTTAAATCAGAGTAATACAACTTAAAATCATATCACATTAAATTTACAACTTTATTTTCTTAAAAGTAAATCAGTGAAATAAGCACAATAATGTTTTGTACCAAATTTTTTGAAATTTATTAATTACTAACGATAAATTAATATACATATAAAATAATTATGTAAAACAAGTTACAAAACAATAGTGTTTTAAAGTTTCATGATATAAAATATCAAATTATAAATAATATTTTTAATAACTTTTTATATTAACTAATTATTAATTATACACAATTATAAGAAATACAACTATACAAGCATCGATGTGCGCATAAAACTCTTATCATATTTTTAAAAGGTAACTAGATTAAGATCCGCGCCTTGCGCGGGATAAACATTATATATATAAATTATTTTATATATTATATGTTCTTACATATTATGAAATAATAAATATATATAAAATAATTAAAAGTCAGTAACTATTACATATAAAATTAAATTGGTGCGAACGTATAAATCAATTTTATTAATCCAAACAATTTTTTTAAAAAATTTGATAGGATATGTAATTAAATTTAAATGAGATTAACATACATAGAATATTTTTAATATTAATGTCTATTTTTTTTAAATGATGCTTTCTACTCATATATTTTTTTTGATCATGTGTATCTTTAATAGCAAAAACTTTAAATTACAGATAACAAAATTTTTATTCTGGGATTAATAATTTTAGTAATTGATAATTTTAAAAAAAATTATAAATGTTAGTTCAAAACTTTTATCAAAAAAAATTAAACAAAGTAAATTTTGAAACTAAAATATTTATTTATTCAATATGGTTTATAGTTTAATTTAGAATGATATATATACATATATATTTTAAATCTTAATGATTAATTAAATTAGACTTTTACTTATATGATTTTGTAATTATTTGTATTTTGTCATAACAAAAATTTTAAACCATGGATCGCAAAATTTGAATGTGAGATTTTTAACAGTTTTAGTAATTTATAGTCATTTTTTAAAATTCAAAATATAAAATATAC
>NC_027754.1:40589029-40590256 GCF_000695525.1 Brassica oleracea var. oleracea | reverse complement strand
GTGGTTGTCTTTCATTCTCCCTCTCTCAAGTTGTTTCTTTTCTTTCTATATTTCTCTTGGTATAGGTGTGCGGAGTTAGTCTCTTGGAGCTTTGGTCCCTTCTATCCAGAACTTTGTGGTTTTGCACTTGCATGGCCATCTTGTATGTTTTTGTTTAGTTTTTGAGGTATTTCTTACCTTTTAGCTACTGGTTGTGATTCCAGTGCTTTAGCCATATATCTTCCTGCTTCTTGGTGGTTTTGGCCTTTCGATTATTATTCTTTCTTTGTCCCGCTTTCTTGGTTATTTGCGTTGATGCTCTAGTTTCTTATTCTTAGTTTGATTTTCTTATGATATTAATAGTGAAATAAATATATAATTTGTAAATGAAATAATAAAAATTAGTAAATAATAAAATGGTGAAAGTTTATGCTATTTTGAATTGTGAATAAATTAAATATTTAAAATATATTTTTTATTCTTTTATTTATTTCTTGAATTTTAGGGACCAATAAATATGAGAAAGATTATATAGTACATAATTAGAAATTGATGGAGCAAATTGCAATAATTTAAATGAAAAAAGATTTAAAAAAAAACATGAGGACACATGTCAATAAACACCCCTTCCACATGTTATAAGAAGGAAAAAGCCAACTTTATATATATAGATTGTAATTAATTATTCATCGACCTCATCAGCAGCAGGTTACATTATTATATATATACATTAATACATACAACGTCAGTATACATGATATCGTACAGGTACACCGATTCTGGCACGTACTTGTGCGAAGAACTCCGATTGTGCTTCAGTCACATGTCCATCCTCAAAACCCGTTTGTTTTGATGGTAACTGTGAATGCCCTCCTGACAAGTATATGGCATTACCTGATGATACCAACTGTGGTGTTGCTACTTGCATTGACTATTACAAGGCAAAAGGAGAAGTAGCTTATGCTTGTATTTTGAACCGTCGTTATTATCGCAAACCTCCTATGTAGAGTTTACAAAGAGATTACATTCTACTAATATAAAACAAGTTCCTTAAAAATATTGAAGCTTTCTATTTTAAATTATATTATAATAAATTAATTTATTTTATGCAAAATTTTAAATTTTTAAAAAAATAGATTTACCACTAAATCAAAATTATTTTCTAACATGAATAAGACGAATATAGGACAATTTTCATTTTTAAAGTTAGACATACAATGAAATAAAGGGGATCTATAAGACCCCCCC
>NC_027754.1:40584631-40588979 GCF_000695525.1 Brassica oleracea var. oleracea | reverse complement strand
CCCCCAATACTTGATTTATGATCTAATAAAATATGAATGATTTAGACTCATAAAAGTGGCACATGTCACATTATTAGTTTTCTCAGCAATTTGGCGGAAACTGAAACAATTTGGCAGAAACTGAAACCCTCGTATCTCTGTAAATGCATGACCAAATCATGCGTACAATATATGAGTAGAAAGATATTTTTGATATCTACGTACTAACACAAAAGATCACACAATTGCAATCTATCATCAGAAAGATGCGATCAAAATAATAAACTCGAAAATATTATTTTTATTTTTTTTTTTCTCAAAAATAAATAAATTATATTTTCGAGTTTATTATTTTCTGGTCAACTTTTGAGTTTAGTTATTACTTCTCTAAATTCATTCAATATATACCGGTCTTAATGTAATAATTTCCAAAAAATCAGACTAATGTGATGAACACATGAAATGTGTCTATTGTTTTGTCAGGTATTCATGGATTCTCTACTTTTAATCATTACAAGCATTCGAGTCCTCTTCAAGACATAATATTGAAATTTCTGAAATATCATGGTTTTCGTGCTTTGGCGGGTCTCCGAGATCCTTTTTCGACGAGACCCATTTACCTTTTATTCCTGATTAATATTTAACTTTCTCGAATGCATCATATATGAACACAAATAATATGATGACGAAAAAAAAAAAACACAAATAATACATATATTAACTTTTATTCCTGATTACTATAGCTAAGAAAGTTAACATGCCAGAATCAAATCCAGATACTCTGATACTAATGTAAGAGTTCTCTATGCAGAAACATGCAGACTATGGCCTTGATTGGTAGAGCATTAGAGCATCTTTATCCAAGG
The DNA here is from genome assembly GCF_000695525.1 of Brassica oleracea var. oleracea. Classification (NCBI taxonomy): domain Eukaryota; kingdom Viridiplantae; phylum Streptophyta; class Magnoliopsida; order Brassicales; family Brassicaceae; genus Brassica; species Brassica oleracea. Next base: position 40,588,134 of record NC_027754.1, on the reverse strand, counting down.
ATACTAGAGGGTTTCTTAGCGTGTGAGTCTCGCGTAAGACCCACTTTTTTTAAGAAATCGGTTACCAAAACTACCAAATAGTAGTCGGTCCTTAAGGGTTTCTTACACTGTTCGCGGGCCCCACTGACATGTGGCGGCCCGCGGTTGGTTCGTTTTTAATTTTTTTTTCTTTCTAAATTCGAAAAAGTAAAAAAAAAAAAATTAAGAAACCCCAAATGGGGGTTCTGGGATAATGATGCTCTTAGCATTAGCATTATGCTATACATTATCCAATCAACAATTGTTAGAAAAACATTTAGAGAAATATTTACTAAATGCTAATGCTCTTCAAATGCTCTATGGCCAATGCTCTCATATGAAGCTTTTAGAAGAAAATATATAATTAATTCATTTATTTTATTTAATAATATCATAAATTATTTTTATATCCATAAAATAAAATTTGATTTCTAAAATTAATTTACAATAATTGTTTTAAAAAAAATAGTATTTCACATTTAAAATATAATTTAATTTATTTTAAATTTGAATAATTATTTTTAAAAATAGATATTTTAATTATAAAAATTATTTTAAAATATATATTTTTTGATAAAAACATATTTTTAAAATTATTAAATAAAATAAATAAATTATATATCTTTTTAATTTTATATGTTAATATATATATATATATATATATATATATATATATATATATATATATATATATATATATATATATATATATATATATATATATATATTTATTTATTTATTTATATACTAGAAATATATTCATTAAAAATAAATATATTATATATTATATACTAATTTTTATAATAATTTTAAATAACACATTCATACTGCTCTACCAATCATCCGATTAAACAGATTAACAAAAGTATAAAGCTCCTGCAGCATACTGCTTCTATAGCTACTACTAATGCTAATGCTAATGCTGTACTAATCAAGATCTATATATTTACCTTATTCTGGTTCGATGAATATATTACAGTGTAATTAGGAAATCGATACAAGTGTCCGGACGAGGTAGTCCAAGTGGAAGGACGGGCCTGTGGTGGCAACCACCATCCGGGTTCGATCCCCCCATGCGGAAACTACCCTGCCTCATCTGGACACCAAAGCGGGTACTGGGCCTTCGGGCTCAGGGAAAAATCTCCCGGGTGAAGCTGGCCTGTTGCTTGACCGGGCCCAGGGATTGACCCGCGAAGCGGGGAACCCTGGATTACAAAAAAAAAAAAAAAAAAAAGGAAATCGATACAAATAATCAGAGAAAAAAAACATAGACGGGAAAGAAATTTTTTCGTCCTTGTTTTTTTTTTCGTCCTTGTTTTTCTTAATGTGTTTCCCTTACTGCAAAAACAGGTGAAGAAGCAACGTTTGAGTATATTTTTTTGTCAACAACGTTTTAAGTATTTTAATCGAACTAAAGTTAAATTGAACTGAACCAATAAAACAATCGGTCTTTTTCTTTGCTAAATAAATAAGCTGAAAGTAAGTAAATATAAATACTGCTCTTTCAGTCATTACTTGGTTACTTAATTTAGTCAAAAGTTACAGTCAATTATGTTGGTGTCAGTGAATCTTGACATATTTAAAAATAAAAAAGGAATCTCAAAATAATATATTGTACACAGATACTCTTTTTCCTAAATGATTTTTCTAATTCATTATATAAATGTAATCTTAACATTTTTCTTGCTAAACAAAGAATGTATTAAATTCTAATACAACTAATACTTATTTAATGTTTAATATTAATTGGGAAATATTTTGATTTCATATATAATTTTATTTATCTTAAATATATTAACTAGGTAGAGATATGTGTTTTGCACGGAGTGAGATTAACATTATATTTACAAAAAAAGTAAAACTTTTTTAAATATGGTTTCTAAATTTACAATATAAAATGTTAAATATTAAAATTAATTACATGGAATAATATGTATGTAAAAGTTCTGCCCATTTTATGATTCGTGTTTTTATTTTTCTTTTCCAGAAAATACGGTAGACCAACCTTTTATAATCAGCCATTTAAAACTTTGGGAAAAGAAGATCGTATAAAAAGGTAAGAGTTTATGAATGCGATGAAATGCATTATGATATAGGTTGATGTTTATATAGAAGAACCGATTGGTAGCACAATTAATGCAAAAATTTCGGTAATAAAATTGGGTATATACGACACTAAATAAATAATATTGTTGTAAAAGAACGAGGAATTTGTCTGTGTATTATTAGTATTATTAATGAACAATAGAAATTCCTTAAATAAGGATTACAAAGTATAGGAAAAAGGAAATTATCCAAAATCTAATACAACATGAAATAGGAAAAGATGTAAAACAGATAAATGGAAAACGTCCTAAGACTAAAGTCGGCTGAAGGATAGGCCGACTCTCTCTCCTTGGACGCCGAATCTCTCTCCTCTTGGTCACGGCCACGGCTGGGCCTAGACATGGCTCTTGGGCCTTCTCTTCTGATCTTGGTTAATAGCAATCCACTCCATGATTTATAACACTCCCCCTTTGATGCTATAACCATATGGGTTTGTATCATGCACGACGTTGCCTCATTAAAACCTCTTTAGAAAAACCAAAAACCCAAGGTGGAAAAAAAATGGAAACCGTAGACAGGAAAAAGAGTACAACACATGACACTCCCCCCTGATGAAGGCATCACTGAAGATCCTTTAGCTGACGCATTCCTATCTGATGAACCAGCTTCCTGAACGTTGAGGTTGGCAGAGACTTAGTGAACAGATCGGCCGAATTGTCACTGGACCGAACCTGAACCACTTCAACTTCTTTAGCCTTCTGCGGGTCGTGGGTGAAGAAGAACTTAGGCAAGATGTGTTTTGTTCTATCTCCCTTAACGTATCCATCTTTGAGTTGAGCTATACAAGCTGCATTGTCCTCATAGATGATCGTTGGTTCTTCATTTTCCTTTCCCATGGCCAAGCCACTCTCCCTTAGGATATGGCCGGTCATGTTCCTCAACCACACAAGCTCTCGGCTTGCTTCATACATGGCTATGATCTCGGCATGATTAGATGATGTTGCCACTAAGGTTTGTTTTGTGGACCGCCAACTTACTGCAGCCCCACTGTGTATAAACACATAACCTGTCTGAGATCTAGCATTATGTGGGTCAGATAAGTACCTAGCATCTGCATATCCGGCCATGTTCTCTTTTGGCCGATCGGTATAGAACAATCCGAGATCGGTTGTTCCTTGCAGATATCTGAACAGATGTTTTATTCCGTTCCAGTGCCTAAGTGTCGGACATGAACTGAATCTAGACAGTAAACTCACGGCAAAACTAATGTCCGGTGTATGGCTAGCCAAATACATTAAGGCTCCAATGGCACTTATATAAGGTATTTCCGGCCCGAGCATATCCTCGTCCGGCTTCCTTGGTCCGAATGGATCCTTCTCAAGGTCTATGGATCTCACGACCATAGGACTCGACAAGGAATGAGCCTTGTCCATATTGAA
>NC_027754.1:40575883-40582454 GCF_000695525.1 Brassica oleracea var. oleracea | reverse complement strand
ATTACCCTTGATGATTGTATCACCAAGACCTTTTGACCTTAAGCTGATCTTTGTATTTAGCGCTCACTGCAAGTAGTTATCTCCGGAGAGATTAAGGGTTGCATAGTCTCTGTTTGAGATTTTCTATCACATCATCATTTTAATTTAGGTTCACAATGTGATCATGTGGCCGCATGGTATAACAAGCTCGGCCACAAACTTGTCTTACGCATCTACGAGAAAATAATCAATCTAATCGACCATGGTGCCAATCAAACAAGCCGCACGGCTATGTGGACAAGCAATAGGATCGGACATGTAAATCTATTTTGACCATGGTGCGAACAATCCTAATATATGATTCTACATGTACCAGGGAGATAAAGGCCACACGGCCATATGTATTTCAATGCAATCAGATTCGAATTCGTATGTTTCTACATGCTGGTCGATTTCATTAAACAATACGAATGCAATTCAATTCAAATTCATATGTAATGCAAACAATCTTAGCAATTTGATTTATGAATTTAGGGTTTCTACTTTTAAAAACTAAGGCTGCAGGCTTTAATTAAAGGTTTCAAGGCCTTTAGGATTCAAGTTCTAGATCAGATTACTTCAATCAGTCTAACAATCCTAAAACCTCAAATCAACAAACAATTCAATCAATTAAAATCGAATTCAGTCCTTTAGGGTTTAGGGTTTTGATTCCTAAATTAGGGTTTCTCAAAATCAAATCAGGAACAATCAATTTAAGTTCTAAGGAATCGATTTCTATATTTCTAGTTAAGAGATTGCCGATTTTAATCTTGTAGGTTTTAGGGTTTTTGATCAAGATCAAAGTTTCCATAATAATGGATTAGGGTTTCTGATCAATCTAGGTTCTCAAATTAAGTTATACCTTTGTTTGTAGGGGTTTAGAACCGGACCACCTTTAGAGAGAGAGAGAGGACGAACGGATGCAATCGGGTCGCGGATGGGACGATCGCGGGCTGGAGGCGTCTCGGCTGCGAGCTGCGCAGAGATCGGGTCGTCTCGGGTGCGATCGCGTCTTCGGGTTTTGATCGTGAGCTGGACGGTTCTTCTGAGCTGAGAACGTGATCTGAGAACGTCTAGGATTCAAGAGGGATCAACTGAGTTCTTGGATGAACTAAGAACGTGATTAGGGTTTTAGGTGTGGTCGCCGGTTTTGGCTTTTAGGGTTTAGAGGTTTCGATTTGTCTCAGGGATCTAGAGACGATCGTGCTGATAACGTGTTGTAAAAGAATGGGGAATTTGTCTGTGTATTATTAATGAACAATAGAGGTTCCTTATATAAGGATTACAAAGTATAGGAAAAAGAAAATTATCCAAAACCTAATACAACATGAAATAGGAAAAGATATAAAACAGATAAATGGAAAACGTCCTAAGATTAAAGTCGGCCAAAGGATAGGCCGACTCTCTCTCCTCTTGGTCACGGCCACAGCTGGGCCTAGACATGGCTCTTGGGCCTTCTCTTATGATCTTGGTTAATAGCAATCCACTCCATGATTTATAACAAATATCTTTTAGTTGCGCAAATTTGTTTTAATTTCCAAACGCTAAAATATTAATGTCTAACTTTACTTTAATATTTCAAACAAATATAAAAAGCGAATAAGTCTTAATAATCAATGCCATATATATTGTAATGTAATATATGTTTGAAATATATGGGAATAAATTTGATCTCCTATTTACGATTTTGAAGCAGAAAATATCTGATTTAACTAAGAGTAACTCTGATTTTTCATTATTATAATTTGGTATGTTGTTTCATCTTTTAAAATAACCGAAGCTGATTTGAACATATAATCATCATTGTTATATGTAGGAAGAAGACAATGATAGATCTGAATTTCAGGTTTATGACTATGATAGTTCAAAATATTATTAAAATATCTGATTTAGTTAATTAACACTGATTCTCCATTTTTTATTATTGTTCTAAGTAGGCTGATGATGATGACAAATGAGATGTTAAGAAATCAATGTATTCTTTTTTTAATTAACCACAGTGTTCGGCGGCCGAGATCAACCGACTATTCTGTGGGTTTCAGGAATGCAATGTTAAATTATTTGGTGACCAACAAAGATTAAACTGCGGATTCACCGTATTAAAGTTATCTCTCAAATGCCACTAGCCCATGGCCGTCGGTTGAAATCAATGTATTCATGCAAATAATTTGCATGTAGTGGAAACTATGCTTATAATAAAGGGTGTAGGACCCTGCAGTAAAACCATACAAAAAAAATATTGGTCTTGTCAAGTTATGAAACACATCAGTCCGGTGGCATCTTTAGTAAATAGTTTAGTTATGAAAAGATGCAGGGCACTTTGTCCTGGTCAGGTTCATAGATCATTGGGTTTCGATTACCAAGGAATAGAAACTTTACAAATAAAACCCGAAGATTGGCATTCTATTGCTGTAATTTTATATGTATATAGTTACAATTATTTATGTTCCTAATGTGCCTATGATGTGGAACCAGGTGGCCTCTTAGCCAGTGTGTATCATCTTACGAAAATAGAATATGGTGTCAATCAAGCGGAAGAAGTTTGCATAAAAGTATTTACTCACAGGAGTAATCCTAGAATTCCATGTATGCAAAACGATATAGACGTAAATAATTTATATTTTAAAGGTTATTTTTCTAATTTGCTTCTCCTCTAATAATAAGGGAATTAAATAGATGTTATTATTAAAAACATAAATGTATTTTAATCATTTTTTAATTTGTGTGCAAAATGTCAAAGTAACAGTCTTCATGGATATAGGAAGTATATGATTGAAGCATTAAAAATTTCAGATTTCGATTGATATATCAGTTAAGAAAATTAGCTAATAATAAATGTGAATATTGACCTTGTACAAAAGAAAAAAAAAAAATTTCTTGGTTTTTAAAAAAACTTCCTTTTTACAATTATAAATACATCATTTTAGTTATGCAAAAAAAAAAGAGACTAACACAAAAAAAATGGAGAAATCAGCTTTGATATTCATTGGTATTCTACTTTTTTCAACATGTGAGTTTAAATCAAATAGTTTTTTATTTGTAATTAACTATTCGTACTCCTCATCAGCATGATTCATGATTATACATATATCAATAATATACATGATATCGATTCTGGCACGAACTGGATATCAGCCTTGCAAGAAGAACTCTGATTGTGCTAGACTCAAATGTCCGTCACCACTAGGACACCCCACTTGTGTGAAGGGTGGTTGTGAATGCCCTTTTGAAGAACATACGGTATTACCTGCAGATGATACCAACTGTGGTGTGGCTGCTTGCTTTGACTATTGCAAGGCAAAAGGAGAAGTATCTTATGCTTGTCATTTGAACCAATGCTACTGTCGCAAACCTCCCATGTAGATTTTACAAAGAATTTCGAGTCTATATATAAAAATCAAATCGAAGCTCTTTTTATGAACTAGTAATATCAATTGTCAGTTTTCTGAAAAAAATATCAATTGTCTGGATATTTATTTAGTAGTTGTTAGGTTTTTTCACGTATTCCTTTTAAGATTTGTTCTTCCCGCACATATATTCAGAGCCGTGGGTAAGGGTTAAATGAAGTTATGCTTGTAATTGTTTAGTGGGATTGTACTATATTGTTTAAGTTTTCTTTGGCTATGATTGACTACGGTAAAACATGTTAGAGCTGAGCCTGATCTAAGAGACATGTACGACCTTTTTAGCCATTTGTGAGCTATTTTACAGTGAAAAGAAAAATATCATGGAGATTTGTCGTAAAAATAAGAGAGGATAATTTTCTACATAAAAAAAAACAAGAACGAAATTTTTTATCATTTTTTTGGTAAATAATAAGAGACACCTTTTGTTGAAAATCTAAATCCATAAAATAGCCATCCTGTTGGATTTTTAAGTTGATGCCGCTGGGTTTCAGATATTAGCCCATGTAAAACAACTGCCGGCATAAGACCTTTGAAATGATTTTCTAGCCAAAGAAAATTTAGACACCATTGATTTTCTAAATGATTTTCTAACGAAGGAGCAAGCTTCAAGACCGCATCGCCCCTTGCCTCAGCCTCAGACCCCTGCAGATGCAATTACGGTAAGAACTGATGCAGTTTGGCTTCCGGTTAGAAACCTGGCGGGACTAGGGTGGGTCGTCCTCTCCTCTCCCTGCAATATCCCTCATAAGAATCATTTGGAGTTTGTTGCCTCACCGCTAATGGCTGAGGGCTTAGCTCTTAGAGAAGCGGTCCGTTCTTGTGCCCTTGACTACACAACAAGCGGAATTGTGTACCAAAGCTCTATGGAGTGATTTCGGATATATTATCGTTTGCAGCAGTGTTTAAGTCTGCTTATTTCTCTTGGATACCTCGTGAGAGGAACATCCTAGCTGATACTTTGGCCAAAGAAGTCTTGTTTGTAGGTGAACCTCTGGTGGTTGATGGGGGCACTTATGTCTCAGAAAAAAAACGGACATTGCATAAACTAATTAGTATGAATTATAATATTGTTTGGTTTCTCCTTTTCAGGAATAAGACATATTTTTCTCATTAAGTACAACGGTGGTACCTTCTATTAGAAATTCATTGACCAAACGAGTTATATCTCCTTTACAATTTCCCAAAAAAATTGATAAACCAGACGCTTGTTCAGGTTGCATCTAGAATGAAGCTATGATCTTTATCTCGTGTTCAGATATTGGTCTTACAAGCTCCTCATTGATTTCATCTGATACACCATGTTGAACTTGTGCCAATACGAGATCAAACTGTAGGGTTTGAGGAGTATAAATGAGTTCGTAGCAATGGCTACAATTCATTTTCTACAGATTCTTCATTGTTCCCAGAGTCATCAACACTACAAGAAAACAGCGATATTCTGACGGACATTCCGACGGAAAATGAAATCCTCGGAATATACCGAGGAATTTTCGAGGAAATTCCAAGAAAACACAAAATTGGGTTTCCTCGGAAATTCCTCGGAATATACCGACGGAATTCCGAGGAAACTACAGTCCGTCGGAATATTCCGAGGAAATTCCGAGGAAAACTGTGTTCCTCGGAAAAAACCGATAAATTACGAGGAAATATTATAGCCGTTGGAGAGCCGTTGGGGGATTTTACAAAATTCCGAGGAAATTCCGACGAACTAGTTTTTTCCGTCGGAATTCCGTCGGAATTTCCTCGGTATGTCGGCAGGATTTAAACTATAAATACAAGCACTCCTCTTCCTCTTCATTCACTTCATATCTTCATCCTCCCTCTTACTCTATTTACACACGAATTTGATTCATAAAAAATATGTCTTCTTCAAATTATTTTCGTTCTTGGATCGATCGACCTCATTTGGATCCGAACACGAGATTGCTTACGGAAGAATACCAACGAGGTATAACTGAATTCATGGGGTTAGTTCACCGACAACCGGAAGCAAAAACAGGTATGTTAAGATGTCCTTGCTCTAATTGTAAAAATAGAAAAGTTATTAAAGAGTGGGATGTTTGGACTCATCTATATTTGAGTGGGTTTACACGAAGTTACAAAATTTGGTATCATCATGGGGAAACTGATTATGAACATGGTAGTACTAGCGAACCTCAGCCAGCGGTTAGATTAGAAGAACCAATTAGAACAGATGTAGATTATGGTGTAGGTACTGAGCAGATGGTAAATGATCATTTTAGAGGGGAAGATTTACCCAATGCACAAGCTAAGAGATTTTATGATATGTTGGATGCTGGAAAGCAACCATTATACGAAGGTTGCAGAGATGTTCATTCAGCTTTATCATCTGCTACAAGATTGATGGGCATTAAAACAGATTATAATTTGGCTGAAGACTGTGTGGATGCGATTGCTGATTTTGTAAAAGGTATTCTACCCGAGGATAATGTAGCTCCTGGTTCATACTACGAGGTTCAGAAACTCGTAGCTGGTCTTGGTTTATCGTATCAGGTAATAGATGTATGCAGCGACAACTGCATGATTTATTGGAGGGCGGATGAACAGCGGGTTACATGCAAATTTTGTGGAAAGCCTCATTATAAATATACGAGTTGAAGAGTTCCAGTGCCATATAAAAGGATGTGGTATTTACCTTTGACGGAAAGGTTGCAGAGGTTGTATCTATCTGAACGCACAGCGCAACCAATGAGATGGCATGCGGAGCACTCAACAGATGGTGAGATCAGACATCCTTCAGATGCAAAAGCGTGGAAGCATTTCCAATCAAAGTATCCCGACTTTGCGTATGAAAGAAGAAATGTCTACCTTGGATTATGTACTGATGGTTTTAGTCCGTTTGGCAAGAGTGGAAGACAATATTCTCTATGGCCCGTCATTCTTACACCATACAACCTCCCCCCAAACTTGTGCTTGCGACGAGAGTTTTTGTTTCTCTCGATTCTCGTTCCCGGACCAGAGCATCCTAAGAGATCACTTGATGTGTTTCTTCAGCCACTAATATATGAGTTGCAACAACTATGGGCTCAAGGTGCTGAAACATACGATGTTTCGTGTAAAGAAAACTTTCAAATGCGGACAGTACTAATGTGGACAATAAGTGATTTTCCAGCATATGATATGTT
>NC_027754.1:40548781-40569263 GCF_000695525.1 Brassica oleracea var. oleracea | reverse complement strand
TTTTTTTTTTAATTAAAAGGTCCAAAAGTCGATGAACGATACGGTCTGGAAGGAGTTGTGTGCGCATTGGGATAAGGAAGAGATTTAAGAAACTTCTTCCACCAACTCCACCAACCGCAGGAGCGACCGTAAAGGGAAGGGCATCTACAAGCATAACTTGGGTGCTCAATCTATTGCCACTCTCGGAGATCGCATGGTAAGTTCAACCGTTTTTTCTTCAATTATTTGAGTTTCAGAATTTAAATTTATTGTGCATTTCTTCTAATTTCTAATGTTTCTTTAATTTTATGTTTTTTTTCAAGGCGGAAGAAAATGATGGCGAGCCGGTTGATGATCTCGCCCTAATGAGGATGGCGTATACCAACAAGAAGACCGGCCAGATTGATGACGGTCTTGTGAGGGACGTGGTCGACCTGGTCCAAACTCAGGTGGTAGACGAAGTGTCTCAGCTTCAAACCGAGGATGACGCTTCGACGGCTTCGACCAACTTGTCCCGGTTTCGAATCAACGAAATCGTTGAATCCGTAAGTTTTTTTTTTTTTTAAGTTCAATTCATTTTTTTCTTGTTTTAAATTTCTAAATTTGGCTTTTTTCTATTCAGTCGGTTCCAAAGAAGAAGGGACGTTTGTTCGGTTTGGGTCGTCGCACCCGGTCGGTTCCCCCTTCTTCTGCACCACTGCCCTTTGTTGATCCAGAAGTACTTACGGCTCAGTTGAAGGACAAAGATGATCGAATATCTTTGTTGGAGACCCAGATGGCGGCTCAACAGGCGGGCTATGAGGCACAGAGGAGGCTGAACCAGCAAATGATGGAGATGATGCAGAGGATGTACCCGAACGAGGTGTTCCCGGACGTGCCAGACCCGTAGTTTTTTTTTTCCCCAATCTCGGAATGTTTTATTTTTATTTGTGAAACTTTGAATATTAATTAGTATGATTTCAATTTTACTTTTAATTTCATATTTTCGAATTTAAATTTCAGAAATTTTATTTTTTCAAAAAAATTAATATTTTTTACATTTCGAGGAAATTAATTATATTTTTCACTACATCGATCGATGCGTTTTTGAACAAAAACGCATCGATCGATCCGTTTTTTTTTAAAAATATAGCGAGGGACATTTCCCTCGGAATTTTCCGAGGGACAACTCCCTCAGAAAATTCCGAGGAACGGATCCCTCGGAATATACCGAGGGAACTATTCCTCGGAATAAACCGAGGAAAAAGTCCGTCGGTATACTCCTATCGATCGATGTATATATGTCCAAACACGCATCGATCGATGAACTTCCGAGGAATTATCCCGACGAAGTTCTACCTCGGTATATTCCGAGGACTTTTCCGACAAACAAGGGATCCTCGGAATTTCCTCGGAAATTTATTTCCTCAGAATTCCGTCGGAAAATTCCGAGAGATTTCCGAGGAAAAAAGAAATTCCGAGGAATTATTTCCGACGACGTGTTTCGTCGGAATTTCGTCGGAATAACGATATTCCGACGAAATTCCGACGATTTTTTCCCTCAGAATTCTTGATGTTTTCTTGTAGTGCAAGAAAACTGGCGATCTTAATTTTTACTGTCTTTGTTTTGTTATGGCCTGAAATAATTTTTAAGTTTCGATCACTTTCTAAAAGTCGTGTTTTCAGTATATCTCTTCTGCTTTTAAAGCCTTATTAATTAGCTCTTTTAATGCCTCAACTTTACTTTACGTGAGTAGCATTATCATCTGCATACAAGTTGTCAACATTTTCCTGTTGAGTTCCTCGATGTGCTTTTCTTAATTGAGATAATTTGATCTTCGCCAATGCCTTAACCCTTTCTACAACTTGCAATATAAGCTATAGTATCATCTTTCAATGGAAGTCTGAAGGGTGCAGCCATTGTTGACAACTTCCCTAGGCCATCTTTAACGCAAGATCTAATGGGTTTTTTAAAGAGTGGACCCCACACTTTTCATGAAAACCGGCTTCAGATGTCGCGAAATAAGAAACAGGTTTGGTCCGTTTGTTACACTATTTCGCAGGCCCCACGACACGTGGCGGCCCGCGATTGGTTCTGTTTTTAATTATTTTTTTTAATCAGATAAAACAAAAAAAAAAAAAAAAATTTGAAACCCAAACGGGTTTTACCCGATAATCATGCTCTAATATCCTCCTTGTTCAACCACCTCTTACTGAAATGGAATGTCTTTCTTACCCTTATAAGACTTATCAAAATATTCGCATAATTGGTTTGTGATCGCGATTTTGATACAACAATTTTTATACGTATTAATACTGTATAATCATTGCCATAGTCAACGATGTTTTTTTTAAACAAAATCAACCATGTTTATACATGATAAATATCGATGAAATTTTTTAATAAACAGCACGGAAGCGTGCCTTGTTTTTATATTAGTGTATACTAGATAAGGAACCCGTGCAATATCGCATGTGAACTTTTTTTATGAAAAAACATACCACATTTTATCTTGTATACAACTATATTTTTTGTATATATTTTATTGATAATATTAAAAATCTATATTTTATTTATAAGTTAGTTGTAGTATTATTACAATTATATCAAGACCAAATAAGATATGTCTAATCATTTCTAAATTTATAATATAAATTATAAAATTAAGATATCTTGTTTAGTAACATATTCATGATTTTTTTGAAATCATATAAAAATGTACGTACAGTCAAAAAGTATTTGACAAATAAAGTTTATCGTATTTTAGGCTAAGAACATAAATAACAAATAAAATATCTTGTGTTTATATATGTTTATTCAAGATCTTTGGTGATGGTTTGAAAAAATGGATATATCTCTCTTTATTTCTACAGCTTATTTGTTTTTAATTACTACTTGTCAATACCTACGACTTCTATATAAAAGTTGAGAGTTGCAATGATTAACAACCAAAAATTATATAATGATTAGCATCAAAAGTTGCAATGGTTCATCACTAAAATCTATCATTACTAATAGTTGTAAGGATTAATTAGCACTAAAAATTGTAAATGTTCATAAGTAGACTCTACCATTACCAATAGTTGCAATGGTTTATCATAGTTGTAATGGTTCATCACCAAAAAATATCATCACTAAAAATAGCAATAATTAATAAATATATAATATTATAAAATAATTAAATTACTTAAGAAATCAAGTTACCCGAATATTTTTAAACAAAATTAAGATTCTTTAAATGTATATAGAAGTTGATATGAAAATGAACGAAAAGACAAATGCTTATAAACTTATGCAATTTATAGGATAAAATAGGCCTGAGCGTTTGGGTCTTCGGGTCGGGTTCGGGCCGGTTCCTTTCGGGTCCGGGTCTTTCGGGTCCTAAATATTTAGACCCAATAGATACTTAGAAATTTTCGGTTCGGGTTCGGATCGGTTCTTCTCGGGTCCGGGTCGGTTCGGATCTATAATTAAAATACCCATAACTTTTCGGGTCCATATCGGGTCCGGGTCAGGTTCGAGTATTTAAGATCTGAAAAAGACATGACATACCTAGTTCCATCAAATTTAGTTGATATTTGTCATATATATCTAAAATTTTACAAAATAACTTAAATGAAACTATTAATAATTAAAATAAAAAAAATTTAAACTCTAAATTTTACATTTTAAAGCTTCATATTACTTAAACAATATTACAAAATAATAAAAAATGTTGTTAACAAAAGTTATTCCAACTAAATCATAAAATAATATGTATAAAATAGAACACAAAAATATCATAGTTTTAAATATACATGTTTTTAAGTCGGGTACAAATCGGTTCTTACCGGGTCGAGTCTATTCGGGTCGGTTCTTTTCGGGTCCGGATCTATTCAGGTCGGTTCCTTTCGGTTCCGGGTCTATTCGGGTAAAACAATTTTAGACCCAAAAGGTACTTGTAAATTTTCAGTCCGGGTCCGGGTCGGGTATTTTTGGGTCGGTTCCGGTTCGGATTTTCGGGTCCAGGTTAAAATGCCCAGGCCTAGGATAAAAAGACACATCTTTAAACATGTTATCAATCCTTTTAAAATATATGCAATTTTTTAAAAAGCATATACAGTAGAACCTCTATAAATTAATAATGTTGGGATTTTAAAATTTTATTAATTTATAGAGATATTAATTTACAAAAGTTTCCATATTTAGATTTATTATTTTAAGATATATTTATTACAAGATAAGAAAAATAATTGATTTTGGTGTATACACATTAATTGTTATTTTTTGAAATTTGACATTTATATTAATTTTCTTATATTATTTGGTGTATATAATATATATCGCATAGAACTTAATGTGATTTTAAATATAATATTACTAAATCTCATCAAAAATATATTAAGTGTTAAGAAAATATAAAGATAATTCCATTGTGAATATAAAACAAACAATATAATAATATGTTCTTACTTATATAAAATATGTATTAGCAACTTTAAAAAATAAAAAGACCAATATGCTTAGACATTTGACAACTTCTTAAAAACAAATGCAATGTTTAGGATGAAAACACCTCCTTTCGTTGGATCAAACAATATTTTTTGTATTATGAAAATAGATACATTAAACTTTTGAGATGATAAATGAGAAAGCAAACAATGTTTTATTTGAATTGTTGTTTTATCGAAAATTCACAAGGACATGTGTTTATATGGTAGAATTATTTGAGAAGTTGTAGGTCCAAAGTTGAATGACGGTATGGCATCATGGATGCATTATTCTATGAATCTCAAGTGGTAAATTAAAACGTGATGATGATATGGTCGAAGAAGGATAAGGAGCTAAATTTTCAAAGGTTGTCGTCGTTCATAACGTATCTTCAAGAGAAGGAAACTCTTCTGTTCGGTTCTGTTTTGCTTTTTGATCATTCTTGGTTTTGGTTTGCTTGTCGGGAATAATGGAAAAAAAATACGGGAAACCCTTCATCTCAAGTCTCTGAACCACGTATCTCTTCTATGTCGATCTCCGACCACTACTTCTGAGAAGAGAGGTCAACGGTAAATAATTGACAGATTAGGGACGTTATAGCGAGTAAAGGAAATTGTTCTCGGCATCTTGCCAGAGATTTCCGATGAAAGTGTGTGGTCAGAATGTTTTTGAAAATTCTCGTCGGTAGTTTCTCGTGAAAGTGTTTGGTCAGAATGTTCTCGGAAATTCTCGTCGGTACTTTTTCGGAACGTTACGAGGCCACGATCGTCTCGGTGAGTGGTCGCAAATTTTGATGGAAATTTGGCAAATATTAAGTTTATTTGGAATAACGTTAAAAACATTGAAAAAAAAGAAGAAAAAGTTAAAAACATTGTCAAGTATTCATCGGAAATTCCGAGGATGACACATGGTTCCGTCTGAATATTTTGTATAAATCGAACTGTATATATCCACTTTTTTTTTTTTGTCAACGTATATATCAACTCTCGTTGCCTGGATATAAGGGCATGAATATCGCACAAACTTTTAATAGGTTTCTTATTTTTTGTTTTTATTTTTTTTGTCTGAAATTTTTTTTTTTTAAAAGAACCAATCGCGGATCGTCATGTGTCGGTGGAACCCGCGAACAGTTGAAAAAACCCTCTAAAGTCGACTCTTATTTAGCAACTTGTGGAACCGTTTTTTTACCACTTGAGTCCCCTCCTTAAGATTCGTGTAGGAGACATGGTCTAAAGAAAGAGAAAAATCAGAAAACAAAAATTTGAGAGAAAGTTAATAAAACTTGAGATGAAAAGAATTGAGATCTTAATTCAGTGGATGGTAAAGCTTCTTTGACCATCATTAAGAGACCGGGGTTAGGGGGTTCTTAGTTTCGGCTAAGTGGCGGTTCTTAGTTTTTCTTAGATTTTAACTAAGAAAAGCTAAGAACCGTCTCTTAAATAAAATATATAAGAACCGACTCTTAGTTGAAAAGTGTAAAAAAAACTAAAAAAAATATCAAATGATGAGTTAAGAACCCCGGTTAAGAGACCGGAGTTAATCATGCTCTAAAAAGCTTAAGGCAGTGGAAAGTGACATCCCATCATCGATCATCGACAAGAAGAATTATGATTCATATTCTTTAGATTATTAATTATACTTTGATCTTCTCTTCTCTTCCATTTTCTTACTATTTGTTTTTATCGCTTAATTCAATATTTTAGGATCTGTTTTTTCACAACTATCGGGAAAGTCGTTGCCCCGCCACGCCGCATCGTCTCACAGTGGCGGATCTAGAAAGTTTTATCACGGGGGGCAAAATTTTCAAATGTCAAAAAAGAATAACATTCAACCCTATATTTAAGATTTGATGGGGGCAAACTTAACCAAACTTTCCAAAATCTGTTATAAATAGTAAAGAAAATCCATTTTTTATAAAATTCATATGGGGCAGATGCCCCACCCTTTATGGCTGTAGATCCGCCACCGGTCTCACCTCCTTTTTTGCTAAGAGCAGCCTCACCTCCTTGCTCTGCCACACTGCACCTCTTTGCTCCGCCACATCGCACCTCCTTGCTCTGCCCCCGCTGCATCTCCTTGTTCGCCCCGGCCACACCAACTTGCTCTGCCACACCACCGCTGCAACCCCTTCCACCCCCGCCGCTGCAACCCCTTCCACCCCCACCGCCGCAACTCACCACCTTCGCCGACAATCTCATAAACTTAAATAAATAAAATAAATTAAGGTTACGGCCGTTAGAAATTCTGATGAAAAGTAAAATGTGGGAAGTTAGTCACTTATATAATTACTGAAGCAATGCAATTGTTTGTGCAAGGGACACAACTATGCATGACCTTGTTAGAAGGATCTATTTTTTAAAGTTTTTTTTTTAAATGGTGTCTTTCCATTATATTTTGAATTTGAAGAGACACATCAGTATAAAAAACAGTCTAATTATATAAAGACACTAATAACACATATTAATAACTTTTAAAAAACTAATATGTCTTTACCGTGACTTTTTACATTAATTAAGATTTCAAAAAATATTTTTTAGATGACAAAGCATATAAACATCTTTCCTAAACTATTTCTAATAGTTATATGCTTGAAAAGAATTTTTCTTGGGTTCACCCCCTAGAGTGAACCTTTAGGTTCACCAACCAATAGAAAGTTGTCATTTTAGATTTAGTATCTTTTAATTAAGGAAACAAAATAACTTACCAAATTATATTATGCTTTTAAAATAAAAAATAAAAAATTAAATAAATAAAAATAACAATAGTTCTAAAAAAAATTATTTAAAAAATATTTATTTTTAAGATTTAGAGTTTAGTGTTTAAGATTTATAATTTAGAATTTATCCAAATGTTTAGTGTTTTTCCAAGGGTTTAGGGTTTACCTAAGGGTTTAGGGTTTACCCAAGGGTTTAGGGTTTACCCAAGGGTTTAAGGTTTTCCCAAGGGTTTAGGGTTTAGGATTAGAGTTTAGGGTTTAGTGTTTTGTTGACAACATTTTTTTTTTTTGAATTCGTTTTTTATATATTATTTTTATTTATTTTTAAATTTTATTTTGAAAAAATAATATAATTTGCAAGTTATTTGGTTTTCTTAATTAAAAGATACTAAATTTAAAATGACAATTTTCTATTGGGGTGAACCCAAGAATAACTCGCTTGAAAAAACACAACATTTCATCATTAAATGTTTTAATAGTTACATGATTAAAAAGATACAACTTTTTGTTTTCACTAGTTACATAAGTGAAAATACAGTCTTTCAACATTAATTGGAACTGCTGTTATTAGTATATATACAGTACATTAATGTTATACTAATATTCTCGATCGTGGCCTTATTCAGCAGTCCGTCGTGTCTCGTGTGGTATTATTAAAATATGTGAAACGTATGACAAAACATATTAGTCATCCACTATATAACGAGGATTTTGTAGATATCATTATATGCATATCATTTCAATGATCTTGATTTGCTGGAATCCATATCCATTTTTGGTATATACACGGTGAGTTGGGAAAGGTAGTTACTTTAAAAATCAAGAAATGTTACAAAACATGGAGTATACGTTAGTACATGACCAGTTGTATCTAAAGTAATTCCCTAATAATCAACATAAAATATCCCCAAGTACGAACCTTGCAGTCTCTATATATACACCCTTTTCAAAGCTCGTAAATCTCACAAAACAAACAGATTAATTAATCTCACTCAAATTAGTATCCCTTCTTTCTCTTTTCAAAGATGGCCTCTAAAACTATTGCCATTATACTTCTCTTCAACATTGTTTTCTTCACAACGGCTAACGCTGCTTGTCCCAGTAACGATGTTCTGCTTAAGGCATGTGGTGTCGTGTTGAAACCGCGTGACAATATTAATCTAAGCGAGTCAGAATTTAGAGAGTGTTGCGGCGTTGTTAACGATATTGAAAGGGCAGATGTAGAAGCGCGTCTATGTGCCGCGAATCAGAATAATCCCCTCAACGTTACAGACATTTCCGCGGCAGTCACCATGACACTGACCTTGTGTGGCCTTACCGTGAATGTTCAATGCCCTAAATAAAACAATTTGTCCTTCTTTCTTTCTCTTTCAAAAAAGTGTGCTATTTGTTGTTTGTTCTCCTTTTAATTTGTTTCACATGAGATCATGCAGGAGGTTTCTGTCATGCTACTCATTTTCTTAAAAAGTATTACTACTGCCTGAATTATTTTTCGTTAACATGTTTTCCATTTTTTTTCAGTTCAAACCGTTTAAGAACCATGTTGTTTACGTTGTTCAAACAGCTGATGGCTCACATCCCGCGAATGGTAACTGTACAATATCTATTAAAAAAAGACGACGTGTTTTAAAAAGTAAGCAAAACGAAATTAGCATCGATATGGTGATCCTAGTCTTCTGACCTTTCTCTTGGTCGTTTAAGGCTTTCAATTCACGCATGTTATCAGATAGCCATCACTAGAAAATTAAGCGTCAACATTTTCTTTTTACAAAAGAAAAAAAAAGCTGATGTATTGATCTGAATTCTCCACCTTGTAAAGGTTTTGAATCTCCAAATCGCAAATTGAACTAATCATGACCTCAAACTAACATTGCTTGGAGACTCCCTGAGATGTTAATCGAAGAAAGATGATATTGGAAATAGTGATCCTAGTCTTCAGACCTTTCTCTTGGTCGTTTAAGGCTTTCAATTCACGCATGTTATCAGATTATGATCACTAGAAAATTAAGCGTTAAATTCTCGAAAATAATTTGTGGGCTAATCACTAGTATTATATCAATTAAATTAAAGATCATTCATTTAACAAAAAAAAATCACAGTTCTTGGAATTGAGAAAATTAGAAAAATAATCGAGGCCGAAAATAGAGCCATATAAGGTCACAAGTTGACCCGACTAAACAAAAAGTCAATAACTTGACCCGAATTATAACGGGTTGGGGTTTATTCGTTGAAGCTTGGCCTAAGCCCAATAATACTTGATGTTGACGATCACTCTGTCTCGTGTATCAGTGTATGTGAAGAGGCTTCACCTTTCGAGAGTATTAGAAAGTTATATGGTGAAATAAGTCATTCTCTTCCGTAAGTATCTAATAGTACTTTTATATACTGTAACATACATTAATTCAAAATTCAGGAGAATAAAACATATAAATTACACTCTGGAAATTGTTACGTTAACTTACTACTTACAAAAAAAAATGCATTATAAACAAAAACCAAACTCACTTTTATTCATCGGCTGATGTTAATTATACGTCAAGTTTGTTAAAGTGATCACATTTGCGTCTCACTTCTCCATCTTTATCGCCTTTAACGCCGACCATCCCTAGTTTTTCCATGGCACGAGCAAAATCCTCGAAGAAAGCCGTCTGGTTATCCGCATATAAATCCACAAACGGTCTCGTGCCATTGTCTTTGAACAAGGCGTGGTCGGAAGCTAGCAGTCCAAGACCTCTTTTCAAGTTCTTGAAGTACATATTATCGAATTTT
Organism: Brassica oleracea var. oleracea; assembly: GCF_000695525.1. Taxonomy (NCBI): domain Eukaryota; kingdom Viridiplantae; phylum Streptophyta; class Magnoliopsida; order Brassicales; family Brassicaceae; genus Brassica; species Brassica oleracea. The sequence goes on along the minus strand of NC_027754.1, from coordinate 40,559,349 downwards.
CCTGGCGTTATCGGGTCAAGAAATGCCGCCATCGACTTATTTACCATGTGATTCTTGCATAGATCTTTAAGACGGTCTGCGTATCGCGAATCGAGCTCTGGATCAGCCCGAGGTCCAAATAACCGGTTGCTGAATTCTATGCAGTGAGCAAATCCCACAGTGTGCCCGCCGCTAAGTGCAACCATTTCCTTTAGAGAGAAACCATTCTTTTTGAATATCGACATCATGTCGTGTACCGTGTGATTTGCTATTGGTATGTTTCCATGAACTTTATGGGCTTTCGACTCAAACCCATCTTTACGACCTAATTTGACTTCATAGAAAGGTCCACCAACAATTGTGATAAGGTCACGCGTGGACTGAGCCAGGATGTCTGCGCATGACACCACACCAGGACAAGACAATTCAAGAGCGGTCTTAATGCGCGTCACGATGTCAAACGCATCTCCTGGAAGCGACTCGTTGAGCTCATCGTCGCGTTCAGCTTTGTTGAAAGAATTTGTAGCGACTAGTACGGACGCATCGCATCCTTCTAAAAAGCAATCGTGGAAGAAGACACGGAGCGTTCCAGCAGCTGTCGTTGGCTGTTGGGCTTGCTTTGTTGTAACGGTATCGCGAACGATTTTACTGAAATCGGGACATGTTTTTTGGTAATAGTCTTTCGTTAAATTTGTTGCTGGAGCCGATAATATGGACGGTACAGAGGCTAAGACGAGGAAGAAAACGTTAAGAAACCATGATGTCAACATTGTGAATTCATGAGACGTATATCGATTTTGCTCTCGTAAAATATGGAGATTGGAATTTATATTAAGATGTCTACGAGGTATAGTAGAACTCTCTATTTGATTGTTGCCGAGAAAAAATAGAACCATGTACGTACGTGTGGTTGGAGTGAGCATCTTTCTCTTATTCTTCCTATATTTGTAATTTCTCTATACATAGTATATTGTAATTTTAAAGGTTCTTAAATCATTAGTTAATATGGGGAAGTGTGAATGTTAGTAGGAAAGATTTGGATGTGTAAAAACTAAAAACCTTGAGGATAGCTGTATGTTTGGTTGTGTATATATCAATCAATCATAGGCTCGCTCGTTGGAGTTAAGGAGGGATATGCATGCGTTATTGTATAATTTGGTTTTAAATGACTTCTCCATTGGCTAATTTCTTTGCCGTGGGTGAGATTTCTTGTAACTCTTGATTCACAGTTTATATCTCCAAAAACAAGATAGTGTATTAACAAGTACGTAAAACCATGTCTTTTTTCTGAAATGAATAACAAAAAGTAGCCGGGAAGAAAGTTTACGAATGGGTGGTTATGGATTCAAAAGGAAAAATATAGTAGAATTACATAAATTCTGGTACAGTTAATTTATCAACCTACTCCTAGGCTCCTTGGCTTCTAACTGAGACACAGATTGATATCTTTAGGTTTTACGACCATTGATCATCTACGAGTAATCGAATACTCTATGAACCAAATAACATAGCCACATTATCTAATATAGTCATATTAGAAGCTCCGGTAGCATCCGATACCCTACTAGTCCAAAGATTAAAAATGAAGCTAACATAAGATGCTAAATGACTCGCCTAATATAAAGTACATATGCTGCACTGAATAATTCACATGAACATGCACAGATGTACTGGCAAGTGATTAGCCAAACAGTTCTCATACGAGTTACATATTTTTATCCCTACATAATATTTGTAACACTATCAGATCTATTTCATTATCATTTACAAATATCCAATGATACATTTTTGATACATTTGGTGAGCTGCATTTTCAATTTTAGTTAATGTACTAACAAACATTATGGAACGAAAAGGGAACATGGCTTAAAATATTTTTTTTTTTTTTTGAAAAAAAAGATAAAACTTATAACATATTGTTCCCCGACGTCCAGTACATCATTAGAATTGACGAACAGGATAGCGAGGGGAACTAGATTCAATGTAGGCTAAAACATTCACAACAATGCTTCACATGTTAATCATTAAAATATTTTGTTGACTACTTTCTTATTTATAATGATTAAATTTAAAGTTAATCCCGGGTTTTCCGTAATTACTTTGTAGACATTATTCACATACTGTTCAAAAAAATGGGACGATGATGATAACAACAATGACGAAGAGTTGGACAATGAGGGATGAGCAATTGATTACTGCGTCTCTGTTTAGTAACATGGCCCATCAGGCAAATGACTCAATTAAGCACAAGCTTTTCGACAAGAAGAAGAAAAGAAATTGAAAAACCAACTTACAACAACTAATAAAATGAAACAAATATCATATATTTGAATTGTGTGGTGTATTACTAATGTACTATTCATGTTTTCCGAAAAAATGGAATGGTTGTTGATAGATATAAAATTCTATAAATTGATAGGCTAGATATACAAGTGAGACTATGTAATATAATGTTGCTCTTGATTTGAAAGGGAACAAAACTAATCATAGACAAATATTGACTTGTGACCAACAAAATCATGTAATGCTTAAGATGCCATCCCTCATATCAATTTGTTGCTTACCTTGCCACCACATTTCTACATTTAATAAGATCTTGTTGACAATTATTATTATATAAATCTCACCATTCTCTCTGACCAACATTTGTTAGGAAATTAAATAACCAATTTGTTTGTTGTTAGATACCAGTTTTGGTTAACGTGTTATTGTGTATTATATATACGATGCCTTTATTTTATTCTACATATTCCTCCTAACATTTGAGAATCTTACTTTTACTTTTATATATACAGTTCTTAATTGCCCGAATGAATATGTCATAAGTTGTAATGATGCCTACAAATCACCTACCTATATATTTGTATTTATATTCATTGTTTTGAATAAGACTTAGAGCAACTAAAAAAAAAACTCTATTTTGAAGTTTTCAAAACTCTATATTTAAAGTTTAAAAGTGTTCTTCTCTAATAGCAAAACTTCAAACTTAACTTTAAAATTATTTGTATTTTATAATATGATCTTTATATTTGTCATAACTAATTTGAATTCATAAAACTTTTGTAAATAACTAGCACATATATAAACATATTACAACAATATTAATTAATAAAATATTATATTAAAATATAAAATTTTAAATAAAATAATTTAATTGATATTAAACTTCAAGCAAAATACCATATTATTCCATAAAGTGATTTTCGTAAAACATATATGATCTACTAGTGCATTTCGAAGTAAAAATAGCTCTCCTCATTTTTAATTTGTAGATTAGAGATACAAATTGTTGAGATCAGGAGATATTAATACTTGTAAATACATTAGATCAGAACAAGAAAGTAAAAGAGAAACATAAAATATTGCTAAAAGACTAACTTTTATCGATGATATTAATACTGGTGAATATAAGAACAAGAAATAATTGTACGAAAAGACATCATTAACAAAAAAACAACAACCATCTTCAATTATACAAAAAAAATTGGACAATATTTGGAAATTTTAAAGGTTCCGGATCAAACTTACATGACTATTAGTATTGTTGTAATATTTAAATATGTGTAATAGTTATGTCTTCATGTAATTTTTTTAATTTTTTTGTTAAATTTTTTTTGTATATTTTTGTTATCTAAATCTAGTTTTAAATATTATCTAAATCTAGTTTTAAATATTTTAAATATTCTTTTAAAGTTTTATTTAATTTTATGTTTATAATTAAATTTTGTAAACAAAACTTAAAATATTTATGAGATATAATTTTTATAAGGATTAAAATAATAAACAAAAAAAATATTTATGAATTATAAATGTGATGTGTAATTGTAGGGATCAAAATACAAATAAAAATATGAAACTTCAAATTAGAGCATCTCCAAAAGAAACTATATAACTTCAAATATAGAGTTTTTTGCTCTCAAAAGAAAAACTTCAAAACTTCAAATTTAGAGTTTTAAGTAGTGAAACTTCGGCTCCGACTGGTGACCTTTTCGGAAACACGAGGAACGAATAGGAAAGGAACGTATAGGAATAAAATTGCAGGAATGCAAAGGAATGTTTGTTCCTTATCAAATTTAACAATGAATGCTTTTGTTCTATATTTCTCTACAAAAAAAAAATGGGGAGGAACAAGAAGGAAAAACTATTCCTTGTGAATGGTGATTTTTTTTTGGAATGTTAAGGAATTCAGTGTTCTCTTTCGTTCTTTGGTCACCATTCAAAGCCTTCACATTTGGAGTTTCACTACTCAAAACTTCAAATTTAAAGTTTAATTTTTTTATTTGTATTTTGATCCTTATAATTAATTACACATCACATTTATGATTTTCAAGTATTCTCACATTTATTGTTTTATTCTTTAAAACTTTTGTATATCATAAATATTTCAAATTTTTTTTTAATAAATTCAAATTTTACACATAAAATTAAATAATTTTTTAAAAATATGATTTATAATATTTAAAACTAGAATTAGACTACAAGAATATTACAAAAAAAAATTTAATAATTTTTTTTAAAAAAAAAGATACTTGAAGACATAATTATTATACAAATTTAAATATTACAACAACACTAATAGTCTAGTAAATTTTATTCTGAACTTTTAAAATATTGTCCAACCAAATTTTGTGTAACCGAAGATGGAGCATTACAAGAATAATTTAATGGAATACTGTGGTATTTTGCTTGTAGTTTAATATTTAATTATGTATTTCTATTTATAATTTTATATTTTAGTATAATATTTTATTAATTAATATTACTGTAATATTTTTATATATGTTCTAGTTACTTATAAATTTTTTATCGATTTATATTAATTATGAAAAATATAAAGATCATAGTGTAAATTACAAATAATTTTGAAGTTAAATTTGAAGTTTCAAAGTATTTTTTTTTCAAAAGTGAAGAACACTTTTGGAGAAGAACACTTTGAAACTTCAAATATAGAGTTTTGCAAATAATATGCAACTCCAAAGCGTGAAGCGTCTAATGTTGATGAGGAAACGTGAAGTGGGCAGAGGGATAATGTTAATTTGAATTCCTTACTTGAGGAATAAATGACGTCCAATTTTTATGCATTTAGCCATTATGCATATCTGCACCTTTCAAGTGACTCTTACTCTTTCTTAATATCAAAAATGTGAAAAAATAAATTGTTTTTAATTACCATAGAAATTCGGGAGATTAAGCTCATAGCCTAATAATTTTCTACATATCCGAAGTCAGATTTTAGAAATTCTGATTTAAATAATAACATTTCGTATCAGAATGGTTTGAACTTGGAGCACAAGTAAACTAATCTCCTTGCAGTACCAGAGTAACAACACCGTCGGGAAATGAAATTGTTCGGTAGAACTCCTAGATACTATTTTTTCCGTTTCTTTTTAATTGCCGTTTTAGAGTTGGACACACAGATTAAAAAATATTTAATTTTACATATTTCTAAATTAAAATATCATTATCAATTCACCTAACCACATTTGAACCAATAGAAAAATAGATTGAGATAAAAAAAAGTCAATCAATTTTGCATTGAAATTATAAAACGATATTTATTTTGAACGAAAACTTTACTCTATAACGATAATTAAATTGAAACAGAGGGAATACGGGATATTACGAACATAGCTACTGATAATTCACGGGCAGCATGCAAAACTTTCATAGCTATGTGTTAGGAAAAGAAGTTAACTAACGTTTATTAATAGAAAGTTTGTTCTGTCTTCATTCACCATTAGTCCATTACTCGATTTTTGGTTGGTGTGGACTCCTCCTCTAAAGGGAAAACAACCAAGTGTGTTCTGTCTCCATTACTATACGGCTACTTACATAAATAAAGAGTGCAATGATAGTAAATGTTTCATTGGTGCCCAAAGTTTTAATTAATTTTTGGAACTTGTCAGGACTATCTTTGGGAAAAATAACGACCCACTTTATTGTAAGACAATTCCAAACCTTGTGTTTCTTTAGCTAAACTCGTCAATTAACTATCTTAGGGCATTATTAACCTCGGTCTCTTAGCCGGAGTTCTTACCTCATGATTTGACATTTTTTTTAACATTTTTCGGTTAAGAGACGGATTTTAGAGCATGTTTATTGTAGGTATCTTAGATTGAATCTCTTAACGTAATATAAGATACGGTCTCTTAACTTTTAACTTAAAAAAAGCTAAGAGACGTCTCTTAAATAAGAGATATAAGAGACGTCTCTTAGCTTTTTTAGTTAAAAGATAAGAGATTGTATCTTATATTACGCTAAGAGACCCAACCTAAGAGACCTGCAATAAACATGTTTTTATATCTCTTATTTAAGAGACGGTTCTTAGTTTTTTTTAGACAAAATCGTGGTCTTAGATAACTGAAGCTAAGAACCCAATGCTGGGATTAATCATGGTCTTAGCTGTATTGTTAGGTTTCTCTTTTCTTTTGTTGATACAGTAAAAAAAAAACAGTACTAGTATTAGATACTTCTCTTCCCTCATCGGTAAGTCTTTTCTGTAATGTTCTTGGTCGATAAATGCTTTTGATGATTTTAATTGTTCTTTTAGATCTATATTGTAGTACTGTAAATTTTTAGATAAAATGCTTTTACTGTATTTAATTGTATATTTTAGTACTAAATATCATTAAAATATAGTTTTTTTGTTAACGAACTTTTTTCTTGAGTATCATTTTGCTAATTACTAGTATCATTGTTAACGAACTTAAAGATGTCTGGATTAATATACTCCTTAAAACAACTATAAAGAGTAATAAAAATTGGCTTTAAAGAACTATGATACATCTTTTTGAGGTTAACAGTTTGTAGGAAAAAAAAAAAGGGTCCCAGCTTAGTTCGCTTTCAACTAATTATAGTCGCATAGCAAGCGAAGCTTCGCCAGAAGCAAGCAAGACGAGGGAGCGGAGCTTCGTAGACAAGGCTCGTTAGAGCATGATTAACCCGGAATTATTAGGATGAGGTTCTTAACGGAAGTTAAGAAATAATTTTTTAACTTCCGCTAAGAACCCTACTCTAAGAACTCCGGGTTAATCATGGTCTTACTTACTCGATGCAAAGGCCATGCATATCAGCATACGAAGTTAATACCAGTGGTATATCAGACTATTTGTATATGATATTCGTTGAACATATACATATAATGAAGTATAGAAATATAAAAGTAATAAGATTTATCTACTAAAGCAACAAACTAAATATGGATGAGAACAATCATCGCATCGCATATGCTACAGTATTTTATGAGTTATAATAAACATTATACGAAAATACTAATTTGTGGGGAGAAAACAAGTATCAGAACTTTAAGAAATATATAGAGGAAGATTCAAACAAAAGTAGGGGGTAACATTAATGACAATCATGCATAGTTGCATACAATGTGGACAGCCAAGTCCCACAAGTCTGTCTGTACCCTTTCGTCCCTTCCCCTCTAAAACCTCATCTTCCCCATTTATTTCTCCCATTCTTTCTCCTTTACTCGATAATTAATTAATTAATTAATCCTCTCCGTAATTAACTCTTAAAATCCCCAAGCAAATCAAGATTTTCATCATCATCATCATCATTCATTTCCAACACACGCATGCCCTTATTCTCTGATAGTGAATGCATAGATACACTTTCATTGATAATCAATGGCAGTTCGGACTCACCATCCTTCAAGATTCCTCTTCGTCAACAAGTAAAAATATTCATCTAATATTAATATGCAATGTTTTAAATGTATGCATGTTTTTGTGTATGTGATGTTTTGATTTCTTATAAAAAAATTTATTGAGCAGTAACGGACAAGAAGATAATAATTGCTCGTTGCAGCCTCAGGACACTCATTTCACTTTGATCAAAGCTGGTCTGTCTCTATTCCCATATCGGTTTCTCTCTTCTTCTTCTTACGGTGCAATTAATCGTTCTCGAGAAAAAAAAAAACAGGGGTAGTTGATTCAAGAAAGCGATCGAGAGACGTTTCGTCGGTGGGTTTTCTTCAGTTCTCATCCGTGACTACTCCTATGAACCCTCCACCGCCTAAACCGCCGCAAGTTATCGATATGAGGGAGTTGTTGCAGAATCATAACCGGAAAACGCTTAACGTGGTTTCCACTGGTCTTCGTTTAACTCATGAGCAGTCACAGAATCAAGAACAGCTGCTCTCGCCTTCTTCTATGCTTCCGGGAGATCTCGCCGGAGAATCAAAACGTCAAAGAGATGAACTTGACAGTTTCATTCAAACTCAGGTGTTTTGTTTTATCTAACTAGATCTAAACTGTGGTTTCGTTTTTTTTTTTTTTTGTTGAGTTTTATTTTATTTTTTTAGGGTGAGGAGCTTCAGAGTAAGTTAGCGTTGTACGGAGAAAGGCGTTATGTAGAGCTATTATACGCAGCAGAGGAGTTAGCGGGACGGAGGGTGAGAGAAAAAGAAGCAGAGCTAGAGAAAGCCACGCGCCGTCACGCTGAGCTAGAGGCGCGTGCGGCTCAGCTTACGGAAGAGGCGCGAACGTGGCAGTTAAGAGCTGCGACGCGGGAAGCCGAGGTCTCTTCGTTACAGGCTCATATTCAAAAAGTCATAGCGAGCCAAGCTACGGCGGAGAAACAGAGTGCGATCGGCGGCGAGACGGAGGAAGCGGAGGACGCTGAGTCGGTCTTCGTGGATCCGGAGCGGATCGAATTGATCGGACCCTGTTGCAGTATTTGCCGACGGAATTCGACGACGGTGATGGCATTGCCGTGTCGACATTTGGTTCTTTGTAAAGGATGCGACGGCGGCGGCGATGTGCGTGTCTGTCCGATTTGCCTCGCCGTTAAGAATTTCGGTGTCGAAGTTCTATTTTCTTGATTATGATTTATTATTAATGGGCCCGTTAGGCCCATGCGCTCATCTTACTCAAGGAACAAAGGATACAGCCGTACAAAAAGAAAGTCTTATCTCGACCTACGGAAAAAAAATATATGCGTATGACATTCGAAAATTTAATCTAGTTGATGTACATAAGACATAGATAGCCATATGTAGTGGGATCTTTTCGTTTTGCCATCTTATTTCACTTTGTTTATTTTGGAAATTATCCGCTTCTTTATATTTTATTTGCAGTATATTAGAATAAATCGTTTTGATTTGAATTTCTATATTGTAGAAAATCTAATATATATATTTTTGATGAAACGAATGTGTATATATATAGAAAATCTAATATTTTGGGATTGAAGATGTTCGCATAAAAAACTTTGTATAGGTTAAATTGTGAGCATAGTTACTTTCAGGAGTATTTTTTAAAACATAAACAAAAACAAAAGTTATATGAACTACAGCTTGACCCATGCACATTACTTGATTTATGAATGAAACATTATATATGTGAGTTTTTATTACTAATTCAATCTTTATTTCAATTATATCAAATGGTAAAAAAAATAAAAATTAAAAATTTGAATTTTCAAAAAAGAAATATAACTATATGATGAAAATAAGGTTCGGGATGTTTGTCTCGTAAAAATAGTGTTTATTATTTTTTTTTAAATTGGACCCATTTATTTACTTAAAACTCTTCACAGCCTACAAACAATGGTATTTATACACGATCTTGTATTAACATGTGCATGAAATTCAAGACAATATGCATACCATGAGGAAAATACGTGCATAAATTGTTAATGCAACGGAATTGGTCTTAATTTATACTCCCCATCTGTTCCTAAAAAATCTATATTCTAGTTTTTTCACACATTTTAATAAAACACATTAAATTTGCATAATTTTTTGTGTTTATCTTCTTTCCACAATTTTAAGCCAATAAAAAATCAATTAGTGCAATTAAAATTTTTGAAGTTTGCAATTAGTTAATAAAACATGTATTGAAAATGTAAAAAAATGAATCTTTTAGAAACAAATTTTTTTTCTAGAATATGTATCTTTAAGGAACAGATGGATTATTATCTAATTAGCTTTAATAAATGATTAGAGTTAAACTTTAGTATCAGTGGAAATTTTACAAATCACATGTATGTGTGAAATTTAATTTTAAAGTAACTCTAAATTAATAGATTAGATTGTTAAGAAACTCAATCTTTCATTCACAACTTTTTTGTTCCTTCACAACTTCATCTATTGTTATTTCTGAATGTTCTTGCAGTTTCCAAGTACATTTTTTTTTTGTTCAAAGTACATATCTACTAGAATTTAGGAGTTTTAAAAATTTAGATTAGTTTTATATTATTCAGTATGTAACCATGAGTCTTGTCACTACATGGTGATATTTACATTGAAAAAGAGTAATGGTCTTTAAACACCTGTAGTGAAATAGTCTCCAAGAGTTTCAAACTTCTACGACAAAATTCAGAATAGTCTTTTCTTTGTCCCGATTTTTTTTTTTTTTTTTTGCCATCTGAAATTTCCATTTATCTTAAAAGTATCACAACAAAAAGATACAACACCATGAAGGTCCAAGCCCAGCATAAAGCCCAAACGTATTAAACAGAAAGCCCAAAACACAAGGGCAATTAAGCTCAAAAAAGAAAACCCGATCGGCGCCATACGTTACCACGCATCGGGAAATTCACTTGGACGTACACGTGTTGAGACCCTCGCCATCAAG
>NC_027754.1:40543517-40548283 GCF_000695525.1 Brassica oleracea var. oleracea | reverse complement strand
GAATCAAAGCTATAGACCCATCGATCGCATCACAAAGGAAAATAAATTTCTATTGTCGGCGGTGCAGAGCTTCGGAAGCCTCTACTTCCCCGAGATCAAAAGCCGACGACGACGAAGCTGAAATAGCCTCCGCCTCCCGGAATCAAAACACCCTGGTAGAGCACCAGAGAAAGCTTCGTCTCATCTCATCTCCGTTAAGAAACGAAGAGAGAAAAAGGAGAAGTCTCGGGCTCCAAGTTGGGTCTATGGCACATGAAACCAATTCCTTTGTCCCGATTAATAATGGCAGATGACTTAAAGAAAGACGGTGCATGAGATAAAATTTGGGGTGGAAAAATTTTAACTTTACCTTGAATTTAATATTACTTTCCAAATTTACTTTCAAATGTTAATCATTTTTTATAAATACTTTTAATTTATTATAAAATATAAAAAAATTAGCCCTCATAAATTATTTATAAATGTCGAAAAATTATTTATAGAAATTTATAAACTTAACCTTAAACAATAATCACTAAATTCTAAATCCAAATATTAAATTTGTTTTTTTTTACTGGATTTGATATTGATAATATGGTGATAAATCTATAGATAGATTGAGATTCGTGCCAAGAAGACATTTGGATTTCAAGGACAAACTGAAGTTCTACTCAAATTTTGCTAAAAATTAACTATGCAAACTGGTTATGGGTAGTGTCTTCAAACATAATTCTCGAATATAGTTCATGTTTGCACTAACGGGCAAGCAAGACCCCGTTAACGTAAGGATCGTGAGTTTATGACGAATATTTTGAAGTTTCTCCAGTCAAATAAATGATTGTCAGATATATATATCAGACCGAAGACTAGTACAGAAAAAAGTATACAATATATGTTAGCAAGCAGGCGTATTTATGTCAATATTGTTTTTCGTAAATTGTCAGGTTGTTAAGTTGCACTTGTTTTTTGGTCATCTCTTGGTTTATTTTTATGTTGAATTATTGATACTAATAAGCTTGAAGTTTTACACATAAATTAGCAATGACTATAACCTTTCCGGAAACAAAAAGCTGGCAAGCATCAAAATCCTTCTAGAACAAGAAGTTGACAAGATACAAAATGACCGAATTCTAGGAGCATTAGAAACCATAGTCCATAGATATATAGGAAGACGAAATAAAAACTAGAGATTATACTCATCCATCTTTAAGTTTTTTTTTGTAAATGATAATACACTTGTTTGTTTGTGTTTGCTTGTGTGTTATGTATTTTTACTGTCATGTAAACTTCTTTGAAATTAAAGGAGTAAACTTTCCTTATGATTTGCATCAACAGACTTGTCATTCCACGTGACAATAATGCGATCTAACTATTCATGTGACTCCTTTGTCCATAAACGATATGATGCAGAATTTGGATCCATGTACTTAATTATTCATCTACTTTTGTTTTGTACATATATAAATAAGCTCACTTTTATGAACACTTTCACTTTGATCCGCAAAGATAACGCATATTTTATCAATCATATCATTATTTACCTATTAAGCTATGTCATGATTCTTATGTCAAATTGAGAAAGTCCAGTCTGCAATACAAGAGTAGGTATATGATGCATGTGAAAAATCATGTCTTATTATCAATGAAAACGTTTACATTGTTCAAACATACGAAAAGCGCATTGTTAATCATAAAAAGATCTATAGGAGATTAACATGACTCTTGTACAATGGTGATATGCACAAATGAGAAATATAATAGTCCATATTTATAAAAATAAAAATTGAATTTTGGTCACTAAGCTAACATGATCATTTGACCGGTACACACTAAGTAGGATACATAATGTAAGGTAAGAATGTGAATTAATATGGTATGACCTTGCAAAACAAACTTTTGTGTAACAAAGTTGACATACACAAGTTCATCGGCGCAAACTGAATAGTAGAATTAGGCATGGGCATTCGGGGTCCCAATCGGATTTCGGTTTTATCCATTCGGGGTTAGGTTTTTCGGGTTTATCAAAATCAACCCCATTCGGGTTATATAAAAGTTCGGTTCGGGACCGGTTCGGATTCTATCGGATTCGGGTCGGAGTTAGTAAATCTTCAAAAAACCGGTATAACCCATTGTACTTTCGGGTTCGGGTCCCAATCGGTTTTTCGGTTTAAAAATATCTGATTTGTACCTATTTTGTAACTAAAACATAAATGAAATCGGTTCTTCCAATTTAAAATACATGATTTGTACATATTTTAATAGCCAAAACATAACTAAAATCGATTCAAAAATAAGAAAAAACATCAAACGTGATCATTCAAAATCAAGCGAAAGATAAACATAGTTAGTGATAGAAAAAAACCAGATAAATGAAATCATAAAACAAAAACTAAGTTCTCATGAAATGAGAAACATTATTCAATGAAAACAAAACCAAAATCTAAAAACTTCAGGCTTCAACCGCCACATTCCACCATCAACCTTCATGTAACAGATAATTATTTTAGAAGTTCAATAATATCTTAAAGTATTTTGGATACATATTAAGAATTAAGATCATATTTGGTAGAAGTTCTTTTTGTGATTTTAAATGTTTCGGGTTCTATCGGATATCCATTTAGGTCCGGGTTCGGTTCGGATAATACCCATAACCCAAAATACCAAAAAACAGGATCCATTCGGTATTTATGTCGGGTTCGGATCGGTTCGGATTTATTTTTATCGGATCGGGTTCGGTTCGGATTTTCGGATTTGGTTTATTTGCCCAGCCTAAGTAGAATATTATACAAAATGGCCAACCTAACTAGGATCAGATTTCATAGAATTAGTAATTTGCCGTATGTATTCAAGCCCAAGCCCAAAATGATGTATTTATACTCTAGTCTGCGTGTATAGCTTAAGAGTGCTGCATGCCCTTTTTTTTTTTTTTAAGCTGATCTATCGTGATATTACAGTTATGAGAAATATTACATAGACGATTCGATAACCGATAATACTACATGCTTTATCAGGATCTACGCCTAATTGCATCACCTGAGCCGTCATACGAAGACCTACGCCTGACCGGATTTACTTGCACCATGTTGAAGATCATTTTTAAGTCTTTCTTCCATAGTCTGCATAATTGTTTAATAAATCGTTTTCTCCGGGAAATTGAAACATGGATCTCCTATAATATGCAATCTGCAAAAAATTGCATAGTCTGAGATTTGAATCCCAGACCTGGACCTCCTATAATGCGCATCATTCATGACGATAAAAATGTAGATCATCAATTAATATAAGCTAATTTATAAGAATATGATTCATAAACGACAATATAAATATCTTAGGCTGCTCTTCTGGCTCCTACTGATACATAATCAAAAGTAGTAATTAAACAATTAAGAAACTGATATTAGGTGTGGGATTAACCAAAAGTATATATAATGTAATGAGTAATTAGTGGATTCTACAATATAATAATCAAATTAATTTATTCTATGAAAGTAAGTGGAAGAGAATCTAATACGATAGCCAATGTGTTTCGACATAGGAGACATATTGTTGGCTCGTGGCAATTTCTAGATCTCTTATTGTAAACAATTAACCTAATGATCCGAGAACTCCATCACGCTTCTAGAGCAAGCCTGTCCTTTGGATTATTTAATTAATTAGTGTATATTGATCAAGTTGCTAAGTATACGGAGGAATATTATCTTAATTTTGTTTATATCATTAGTGGCCTGGTGCGCCAGAAATGTTGTTCCCTTTCTGAGCTCATCCCATGTGACAAACTCGACGATTAATACATTACATGATTATAATTATCGTTTAAATATATGACTACAACCTATCGTACGGATACATGTGAATATACTTGATTGGAGTTTATTAATATTGTCCCACATCGTGTGGGATTAGATCCTTCGGCAATATACATGTACATGGACAATCCTCGACTGTTGAGATAGTTTTTGGGTGTGAGTTAGGTTCATCACTAATATGGTATCAGAGCTAGTTTTTGGTGTGAGTTAGGCTCATCATTAATATGGTATCAGAGTTCAAGGTTAAGCTCAGCAGCAGATAATTTCCCATATAAATAGTTTCTTACTTATGTAGTCTGGCTCTAATACCATGTTACTTGAATAAACGAGAGAGAAAATTTATTACACGATGATGTACTTTTTTTCTTATTCAAGTTATAAGAATCTGTTACAACATCTTTCTCTTTATATAGAGAGAGTAAGACTTAACCGGAATAAGCTAAGTCTAAACCATTGTAAACCAAAGTAAATCATCATTCTAATAGAGTTGTGATGCATCGTCACTACAAGAAAACAACGGTATTCTGACGGACATTCTGACGGAAAATGAAATCTTCGGAATATCCCGAGGAATTTCCTCGGAATATGCCGACGGAATTCCGAGGAAATATCAATCCGTCAGAATATTCCGAAGAAATTTCGAGGAAAAATGTGTTCCTCGGAAAAAACCGATGAATTCCGAGGAAATATTATAGCCGCTGGAGAGCCGTTGGGGGATTTTACAAAATTCCAAGGAAATTCCGACGAACTAGTCGTTGGCGTCGGAATTCCGTCGGAATTTCCTCGGTCTGTCGGCAGGATTTAAACTATAAATACAAGCAGTCCTCTTCCTCTTCATTCACTCCATATCTTCATCCTCCCTCTTACTCTATTTACACACAAATTTGATTCATAAAAAATATGTCTTCTTCAAATTATTTTCGTTCTTGGATCGATCGACCTCATTTGGATCCGAACACGAGATTGCTTACGGAAGAATAC
>NC_027754.1:40536513-40539913 GCF_000695525.1 Brassica oleracea var. oleracea | reverse complement strand
AAGGGTTTAGGGTTTACCCAAGGGTTTAAGGTTTTCCCAAGGGTTTAGGGTTTAGGATTAGAGTTTAGGGTTTAGTGTTTTGTTGACAACATGTTTAGTGTTTTTTCAAGGGTTTAGGGGTTTACCCAAGGATTTAGGGTTTACCCAAAGATTTAGGGTTTAGGATTTGAGTTTAGGGTTTAGTATTAGAGCTTAGGGTTTAGTGTTTTGTTGACAACATTTTTTTTTTTTGAATTCGTTTTTTATATATTATTTTTATTTATTTTTAAATTTTATTTTGAAAAAACAATATAATTTGCAAGTTATTTGGTTTCCTTAATTAAAAGATACTAGATTTAAAATGACAATTTTATATTGGTTGGTGAACCTAAAGTTTCACCCTAGGGGGTGAACCCAAGAATAACTCACTTATTTACGTGCCCTGCCATCACCTTATTGGACCGTTGTTTGGTTTCGTATTTACTTGATTTATAAAACACCCACGTGTACGATTAATCGTCGATATTCTGCACAATATGTATTTTTCAACATGAACAGAAAAATGAAAAAAGAACAGAAAAATGAAAAACAATCTGCACAAGCTTATCAAGGGATGGTGATTGATGAGTTTATAACACTTTCATATTAGCATTATAAAACTGATATATATGTCATTTGATTGAATTAGTCGAATAAAATATTGTAGCAGTTGAACGGCTAATGTATTGGGAAAATAAACATGTATAAACAATAAACTATTAATGACTAATTCATTCCTTATGTATTCAAACTTCCAAACAAAACAACTCGTAGGTGGTTTTACCAAATTCCGGTTTTGCTTTCAATGGCAAAGCCTTGTTTGAAGGTTTTCCTGTGGGTTTCGAATTATTGATACTAAAGTTGATTAGCAAGTATATATTTAACAAATACTTATTTATTATCATAAAGAAGAAATTTATTTTTCTGTAAAGCTTTCGCACACAGAATATTAGAGTTAGTCTCATGAAATTTTAAGATCACAATTTTTGCTGAGACAAAATCTAAGTTGATTTTTTAATAGATGCGTATTTGTTCTTCTCGAGATTCACACGAGACACACGTGTTTCCCAATACTTGGCATATCCTGACACGTACGCCTTTAAAGAGCAGTGCTTGACTTACATAACCAGGTCAATCTTCCACTGTCTAATTCACATTTGTGTATCGGTAACAACATTGTTTTTCCATCGTCCGATTCAAAATTGATTCTCATGGGGCCCATTTAGCGAATCTGCTCAGTCAAGTCTCCCCCTAATTTTACTCCACTTTTCTTTATTTCTTGTGTACCATCTAGTCTTGTGCACAAGCCGGCCGTGAGGTCCAATAATAGTACTCCGGCTTTGATTGAAAATTAATTATGAACGAAGTCTTATCAACTTTAGATCAACTCACGAGTAATAGTATCACATAAGCACGTAACATAATGAATATATAGTTTTATATATTTACGAAATATATGCTTAGTTATGGCGGAGTAATATCTATGATGAAAAAGGTAGTAATCAGTTTTGATACCATACAGATTCTCAAACCTTAATATAGGCTGGTCGAAATGAGTTAAAACATCATATGTAGTTAATAATAACTTCTTATTGAGAGTAAGCTTCTAATCAAATGATGCTTTCGGTTACTCTGGTTAGTCAATATTGTGTATCATCCTAATTGGGTTTTATTTCGATACTCTGCGCAATATTTGATATTTTAGAAAGGAAAGACGCACTACAAGAAAACAGCAAGGATATTGAGGGAAAAAATCGTCGGAATTTCGTCGGAATAACGTTATTCCGACGAAATTCCGACGATTTTTTCCCTCAATATCCTTGCTGTTTTCTTGTAGTGCGTCTTTCCTTTCTAAAATATCAAATATTGCGCAGAGTATCGAAATAAAACCCAATTAGGATGATACACAATATTGACTAACCAGAGTAACCGAAAGCATCATTTGATTAGAAGCTTACTCTCAATAAGAAGTTATTATTAACTACATATGATGTTTTAACTCATTTCGACCAGCCTATATTAAGGTTTGAGAATCTGTATGGTATCAAAACTGATTACTACCTTTTTCATCATAGATATTACTCCGCCATAACTAAGCATATATTTCGTAAATATATAAAACTATATATTCATTATGTTACGTGCTTATGTGATACTATTACTCGTGAGTTGATCTAAAGTTGATAAGACTTCGTTCATAATTAATTTTCAATCAAAGCCGGAGTACTATTATTGGACCTCACGGCCGGCTTGTGCACAAGACTAGATGGTACACAAGAAATAAAGAAAAGTGGAGTAAAATTAGGGGGAGACTTGACTGAGCAGATTCGCTAAATGGGCCCCATGAGAATCAATTTTGAATCGGACGATGGAAAAACAATGTTGTTACCGATACACAAATGTGAATTAGACAGTGGAAGATTGACCTGGTTATGTAAGTCAAGCACTGCTCTTTAAAGGCGTACGTGTCAGGATATGCCAAGTATTGGGAAACACGTGTGTCTCGTGTGAATCTCGAGAAGAACAAATACGCATCTATTAAAAAATCAACTTAGATTTTGTCTCAGCAAAAATTGTGATCTTAAAATTTCATGAGACTAACTCTAATATTCTGTGTGCGAAAGCTTTACAGAAAAATAAATTTCTTCTTTATGATAATAAATAAGTATTTGTTAAATATATACTTGCTAATCAACTTTAGTATCAATAATTCGAAACCCACAGGAAAACCTTCAAACAAGGCTTTGCCATTGAAAGCAAAACCGGAATTTGGTAAAACCACCTACGAGTTGTTTTGTTTGGAAGTTTGAATACATAAGGAATGAATTAGTCATTAATAGTTTATTGTTTATACATGTTTATTTTCCCAATACATTAGCCGTTCAACTGCTACAATATTTTATTCGACTAATTCAATCAAATGACATATATATCAGTTTTATAATGCTAATATGAAAGTGTTATAAACTCATCAATCACCATCCCTTGATAAGCTTGTGCAGATTGTTTTTCATTTTTCTGTTCTTTTTTCATTTTTCTGTTCATGTTGAAAAATACATATTGTGCAGAATATCGACGATTAATCGTACACGTGGGTGTTTTATAAATCAAGTAAATACGAAACCAAACAACGGTCCAATAAGGTGATGGCAGGGCACGTAAATAAGTGAGTTATTCTTGGGTTCACCCCCTAGGGTGAAACTTTAGGTTCACCAACCAATATAAAATTGTCATTTTAAATCTAGTATCTTTTAATTAAGGAAACCAAATAACTTGCAAATTATATTGTTTTTTCAAAATAAAATTTAAAAATAAATAAAAATAATATATAAAAAACGAATTCAAAAAAAAAAAATGTTGTCAACAAAACACTAAACCCTAA
>NC_027754.1:40508660-40536272 GCF_000695525.1 Brassica oleracea var. oleracea | reverse complement strand
CCCTAAACCCTTGGAAAAACACTAAACATTTGGATAAATTCTAAATTATAAATCTTAAACACTAAACTCTAAATCTTAAAAATAATATTTTTTTTAAATAATCTTTTTTAAGAACTATTGTTATTTTTATTTATTTAATTTTTTATTTTTTATTTTAAAAGCATAATATAATTTGGCAAGTTATTTTGTTTCCTTAATTAAAAGATACTAGATCTAAAATGACAACTTTCTATTGGTTGGTGAACCTAAAGGTTCACCCTAGGGGGTGAACCCAAGAAAAAGTCTAAATAAGTAGCCTAAGAAAAGTGTATTGGGACCCTCCATCCTGTGTGCTAGGAATGATGGGCCCACAGTATTTATACAATTAAGAAATAATGACATAATTCCTTTTAAAATGTTAGAGAAAGAGAATCAAATATTTTAAATAGAGTGAGTGACGTGATTCTATTATGTAGACATTTATTTGGTGGATTTTTATTAAATGAAAAAAATCTTACAAGGAAAAGAATATTCAGCACCCGAATTGTTCAATGGATGCGTACAGTACAAGTAATATATTTTTACAGGTGCTTTATTATTTATAAATTACATATAGCATTGGAATTAATATGTTAATGCCAGCGATATATTCTTTTAGCTGGCTTAATTGTAAGAAAAAAGACTTGTAAGGGACATGTGGGGTTTAACTTTGCGAACTTCCGAACCTTGCGCAAGTGTACGACGTTAACATGTTTGAACAATTGCTTACACGCTTCGTTTGGCGCGTGTTTCATACTTCAAGAAGGATCCTTTATTAGTTATTGTTTCCAAGGAAGTCCAATGATGTAGTTAATGTATGTAATTTTCATATTGTTTGATCAAATCATTCAAACCAAACAATTAATGACTTCACATAAATCACATAAAATCGTTGAGTGCGGTGCGGTATCGTGACAAAGCTTTCTCCAAAGTCTTCTCAATACGTCACTCATCACGGGAACAAAAAAAACTATAAAAAGAGAGAAAATGACATGGTATTAATTCTACTAATAGTTAATGTGTCGTTGCAATAAAGAGAATACACAAGTGGTGAGGTTTTATATACGTAACGCACAAGACCACGCGCGTGTGGTTCCCACGATCCAATGACTTTCTTAACGTCTAAGTGCGGGGGGGGACCCATGTTTCATGGAACCGTTTCGAAGATTTTTTCCAGGTTTTTAACTACTACAGTACATCATTGTCCTTCACATGTAGCTTTAATAACGATGTTGCCACCAAGTTCCATGAAATCCATCTGGGTTTTCATAATAGCATTCAGTTTAGCTATGACATTATTAAGTTATTAACACTAGGATTAGTGACACAGACAACAGAATCAAATACCAATATTTTTTTCCATTAAACTTCTGTTTAAGATCGTAAGTAATTGTTGCGTATAGTAAGGAGTAAATATAACTGATATGGTGAATAATGATGAAGTAATTGTGATTTTAACCCTTTAAAAAACATTGATGACTTGTTTTAAAAGTGTGAAAACTAAGGTCTCGATAGTTTTCTAACATAGTTTTGTAAAAAAATTATCAATAAAAATCGACTGCTTTAGAAAACTGAATTCTTAAAATGTATAATATATTCAGTATGCGTATATATTTTAGTTTGTATTATATTCAGTAGTTTCATAAACTTGTACAATCACGCAAATAAAATTATCCCACAAACTTTCAATCCATATTTTTATATATTGAATTTATATTTTATCACCTTGTTCCATTTAAATTTGATTATTAAAAAAACATATATATTTGTCTTTATTAGAATTTGATTTTAAGTTAAAAATCTGTGGTAAATCAATTCATTTTATGTAGTTTTAGAATACTGTAATTTAGTAAGTCAAACTGTGTATTTTATGGTATTTTTAACTCCACTCTATTTTTTATTTGAAAATAGAGTTTAGAATAAAAATGGTTCAATGATATTTTATTTCTCACTCTATTAGAATGAAAATAGGTTTACTTTAAATATAAATTAATTTATTTTTTGGTATTATCACTCTATTTTTTTACTATAAAATAAAATATTATTGGAGCAAACTCAAATTCTATTATGCAGTTATTCTATTTTAAAGTAAAAATAGAGTAAACAAAATTGAAGATGGTGTTCGAAAAAGAGCCTTTCATAACTCCACAATATTACCTCTATTTTGCTTTCGATTCATAAGAAAAAAGTTTATAAACCGAGGAAACAATAATTATGTGAGTGCCTCAATTATTCCTCATAATGGTTAGGTAGTTCGAATTATTAAGAAACTCAATAAAGTAAATAAAGAAAGAAGGAGAAAAATGAAAAAGCGGTATTGCAAAACAAATAAAAAAAGAAGCCAATAGATTCTCTCTCTCTTCTTTTCACTTTTCTTTCCTCAAAGCTTTGCTGCTTTTCCTAACCTTTTCTCTCTCTAAACCAGAAACAAACCTGCCCTTCTCTTCCTATAAAAGTTAGCTCCATTTTCCTCTCAAATCTCCTCCACACCAAACCTCTCTCTCTCCCTCTCTTATTTCAGAGAAAAAAATAAACAAGAAAATGGAGGTGTCGACAAGAAAGCCTTATTTCATAGAAGAAGAAGACGACGGATTGGTTTCTCTAGCTGAGATGGAAGCTGGAGTTTCTTCTCCTTCTTCTTGTTACACAAACATGAACCAGTACCATCGTCGTAGTTATTACAATAATTACCATCAGTACTCTGTTTCATCACCCAGATCTGTTGTCGTCTCTGAAAAATTCCATGACTTCAGATTCGACAACAGCTGTTTCGGACAACAATCAGTTCCTCATTTCTTGGACTCTTGTTTCCTCTGTAAGAAGCGTCTTGGTCATAACAAAGACATCTTCATGTACAGGTACACATCTTTTGTTTCTTTTACATCTTTATTTCAATTTCTGTTTTAATGTTTTCGATCTTTTAGTCAACAATAGAAGAAACCCTATTTCTGATATTTTAATGTTTTGATTTTTGTGGTAATAACAGAGGAGACACACCGTTCTGTAGCGAGGAGTGTAGAGAAGAACAGATAAAGAGAGACGAGTCGAAAGAGAAGAAAAAGAATCTGTCTTCATCTGTGAAAGCTATGAGAAGAAATGAAAAGAGAAGCTCTTCTTCTTCTCCAACTAGATCTCGTGACTATGCTTTCCGCACTGGAACTGTTGCTGCTGCTTAGTTTCAATATCTCTTTAGTTAATATATTCCAAGTCAAAGCAAAAACCAAGAGAATCCATTAAAGCCAGTTGCTGTAACAGTTGGTTCATGGTTTGAATTTTAGAAACTCCTTTTCAAGGGTTTGTCCTTTTTCGTTTTTATTAGATTTTATTTTGCATAAAGAAAAAAAAAAATCATGCAATTTTGGGAGTACAAGAAAACTGTGGCCAAACGTTTGCCTATGTGAATTTGGTACATCTTTTTTTTTGGTAATATGTGAAGAAAACAAAAATATATGTAACATGAACATCTTCATCAGCCTGGCTGTTCTTTTATTTTTAAATGATGGGATTGTAATGAAATAGTACAAGATATATGTATATATATGTGATAATAACTTATATATTTGTTTAATTTTCGTTATTAAATTGACATGTGTTACAGTTATGATTCGAAATAAAATTTGATGTAGTGTGGAATCAACTTTGATTTGGAGTAGGTTTGATGTCATGACTTGAAAGAATAGTATAATGATGTATTATTAGACAATTTGTTTCTGCCCATGTTCTGTGAGATCATTTGTGCAGTACAAGTTTTTCTTTTCATTTTATTGAAACTGAAGTACAATTAGTTATAAAAAGCAGTAGTACAATTTTATTTTCAGAAAGAAAGATTTAAGGTTAATAAACTTTTCATCTCCTGCCTTACACAGTCACAAACGTAGGTCTTCTGTTAACCACAAGTTCTTTTTTCACAATCATCTGTAGTAGTATTATCTTCTTGCAGTCTTAAAATGTATTATGTCGTCTCACATCAGATCACAATCACATTCACATGATGTTGGTTATTCAGATGTGAAGGTTGCATCACGGGTCAAGTTACTTGGAAAGGCAGCTGTTGATTTGGGTTAATGGGCTTATTACATTACTACTTTGGTCTTTTTCTCACAGTTCATATTAATGCACATTAACAAATATCATCTCAACCATATTATTCCACTACTAGGCTCTCATTTCATAACCCCTTTTGTCAATTCTCCAACATAACTCATATTTTCGGAATTTGATTCTTCGATAATTTTCCTTAAGACTTTTAACGACAAAGGTCATGTTGGGTCTGTCTCTCTTTATCGTTTTTCTTCAGACAATGATCAGCCAATTTAGCAACTCTCCTGACCATAGCAACCGGATATTTGCTTCGTAGCTTTTTATATTAACATGATATAGTTTTTTTTTTTTTTTTGCTAAATTGTAAATGTCATTAATAGTAACGAAGATTCGGTTACAAAATGAATCTGAAACCACAGTCTGCTGAGACAGCCATTTGATTCTAAGGAGACACAAAAAGTTTTAAAAAACCCCTAAGAGCTTAGTTTATTAAGTCCAAGCTTCTATCAATAGAAAGCTTGAAGTTAATATGACATAATAGAACAAGAGACAACAGTATGAGACTCCTTGTTCGAAGCGCTTCTCGCTATAACTGGAGCATTCCTGAAGAAGCAAGAGAAAAGCTTGAAGGAGAGTTCAGTCGAGCATTCACCGAAGTGGCTCCAATCAGCTTCAACAGAGGTGTATGGCTCCCACCCCGGAACACTATTAGAAGAGGACGTCAACCAAACAAACCCAAGCTTTCTCGGCAGTAGATAAAAGTACCAACCCAAATTGATGCTGCTGACAATGGAAACTCGGGTTACTGGTCAAGCGTAGGCGGTACAAATGGGCTCCCCAACCGGCCACGCGACACATGAGATGCGGCAAAGACTCAGAGGGCACACTAAACCAACTGTCGGAGCTATGGAACAAGGGAAATGGAGCGCAGTAGGAGTCATGACTCCTCGAAAACAAGCGACTCAAATCAGCAAGAGAGAGCTCCGCCTTAATGTGGGAGATGCCTTTACAACGGGATGTCCTCAAAACCCAAGTAAAACGGCGTCACGAGCAAGAAGGAGAAGCCAATCGATTACCAACGAGCGCCACGGTTGTAGTCTTTTGAACTAAGAAAAGAGGTTCTCGGTGGAGCGCCTCACATCCACTTTTCACTCGATAAAGAGAGGAGAAGCTCTACAACAACCTTGGAACTACACAGAAGAGGAGACCGACTGGAGTGAGACGATGAGGCAGAAGCGGTGACGGCAGCGATGCGTTGTGCATTCCGGCGAGACTCAGATCTCGGATCTGACCCAGATCCAAGCGCAATCGGTGACTAAAGGTAGATCCAGGCCTCCCAAAGCTTACCTCGACTAACCAGACCTCGTTCATGCTCCAGAGAGACCAAAGACGCCTTTGGTTTCAGTTTGTTTCGACGGAGAGACCCATCGAACCCAGACACACGCACAAGGAGGAGAGACGAGAGGAGGAGGCGAAGGGTTGAGGCGGCGCGCTTAAAACAGACACGAAGCCTGCGGTGACCGGAGACGAGACTCCAGCGGCCACCGCGAAAAGGAGCTTGCTGTTGATGGAATTAGGGTTTAACGGCGGCTTTGTGGGAGAGACTCTAGAGAGAAGACTTTCTCTCTCTCTCTTGGTTTTTTGAATACGAGTCTCCTCAACATGATATAGTTTAACCCATTTTACAAGAATCTTCTCAGCCAAATGTTTCATTCGCTCTATTATTGTGCGACGACCAGTGATGATCTCATACGGAACAACTCCAAAGCTATAGACATCGCTATTTGTCATGAGATAGCTGATAGCCGGTGTCTACATACTCTGGAGCTGCATAGCCCTTTGTTTCGATTCTCTTTTTGGAGATACCATGAAAAAAAAAAAAAAAAGTTGTTACCTGTGGAAGAACCAATTGTTAATAATATATCAAGTTTGTAAACGAGATATGAGAAATGGTAACGCATTTGTAACATGAGTTTTGTCTCCTTCAGGACCCTCTTTAGCAAGGCCAAAGTCCGATAATTTCGGATAAAAATCATCATCCAAAAAGCACATATGATGATTTGAGTCCATGCATATTATCTGTTTAAATGAGATTCTTTTGTTGGTTTAAAAATCACCTGAATATCATACAAAAAAGCCAATCCTTGAGCTGAACCGAGCAAGATAGAAAAGTCTTTTTTTTTTTCCAAGGCAACGTTGGGGCATTTGTAGTGAAGAGATGATCCTCTAAGCTGAGATTAGACATGAACTCTTAAACCAAAAGCCTCTCTGTGTCCTCTGAGCAATATCCTAAGAGCTTCACTACGTTTGGGTGATTCACTGTATCTGTACGCCCAATAAATGAACCTCTGCTTAGCATTTGCTTGTGACCCTTTCATTACAAACAAAATGATCATATAATATCCGAAGATCAACCCATTTGCTTGTGACCCTTTCATTACAGCTCCATCGTAAAGGCCTCACAGTGGCCCGTGGATTATGTTGGACAATGGGCTTTTGGGAACAAAATGCTGGTTGAATGGAACTGATATCACAAGAGACACAAACAAACATGAACGTCTCACGAAAATCTGACATTGATAGGTTTTGATACAAAGGAAAAACTCAAATGGAAACTGAGGTAAAAGCATATAGAAGAAAAAAAGGGGTAATGTATTACAATTGTTATGTGGGATTTTACTTGCAGCTAATGTAGTAGTCTAAACCTAGTAAGGGACACACAAAAACAATAACAGAGACAAACTAGTGTTCCACCTTCCTGAAACAAATATGCCTTTTCTTTTTGTTGTACACAAGTCTCCTGCTTTCTCAAAACGCATGATGCTCTTGTACCTGTTCCTTCATTCCTTCACGGCTTGTGTAACTTAAACCCAAACACTCTTGGCACATAGCTTTGCGATGCCTTTTGCGGTTTCAGATGTCCGTGCGTCATCAGGAACAGATGTGGAAACGTTGTCCCAAAGTATGCTCCATCTATGTCTGTTTTTTTTTTATTTTGGGTTAAAGAACAACACACACAAATACTGCAGCAATAACACAGCAGAACATATCTAATAAGAATCAAAGTAATACCAAACTAGACTCTTTATAAAGCATGCATATGTATGTATAATATAACCAATAAGTTGAGGAGCGAGCGAAGTAAAAAAAGGATACTGCCTTGGTATTTTGATCGTGGGTAATAGACGTCTTCACATTTGGGGCAATATATCTTCACGGTGCTTGCTCTAGGGATATCAGATTGCCCAACCGGTAAACAAGGCTGCCCACAACAATACACTCTCGGGCATCTTCCAAAGTCATAGTTTTTGTATTTGTCCAACTGTAAAAATCATTGGTAATTGGTAAAGGACCAAACCAACACTTTGTGTATGTTCTAACAGGATTGTTTCAAATATATATAAAAAAAGTTCCTTTACCATAGAAGCCAGGCCTTTGCTGGTCAATATGTAACGAGCATGAATCATTCCATACAGCATCTCGGCAGCTGACTCGATCAATTCATTCTGTTCCTCTGTAAACATCTCACCTGTTAACATTGAAAACAACACCTAAACGCCATATCAACAAATACATACTAAATCATTCATGTGTTAGGACTTACCATGAGAAGAGTCTACGTCCAGAATCAAATCAAGGGCATAGTCGTAGTAAGGAACTTGATGGCTGAGACCACACAAGTTAAAATCATCCTGGATGTAATCATCATCAACCTCGCAGAAGAACTCGTTCCCACGGAGATTACAGAACCAAGATATCCACGAGGTGTCCTCCCCCTCAGAGCCACTCACCTCTGATTCCTCGCTGTCTGTCTCTGATATATCCACAGCTAAAACAACCACATAACATTTCATCAAACACCACTCTTATATAACCTTATTTAAACAAAAAAATAACAAAGACTTGCTCTAGGAATCATGAACAACAAAAGTGGCGTTTAAGATTAAAGTTTCTAGCTTTAATTCAATTTAAGATGTTTCAAAGAAACCCAAATCAAGAAACAGAGCAAATCATAAGTAAGAAACCCAAATTGAGAAACGGGGGCAGACCCGAGGTAACGGACTCGAATAGAATCGAGCGATTCACAACAACAATAGAGGCATAAGAGACGAATCTCACCGTCGGAAATGGTAGTCTTCGAGAGAGACCCAGAACGTGAATCTCTGCTGTTGTTCTGGTCATGCAACTGCTTCCCTATCATGACGGAGTTCGATGCGGCCTTTCCCTTTCCATTGACGGGCTGAGACATCGAATGCGACGCCCGATTATCGCGAACCTCGTTTACAACACGTTTCCGATCGACGACCTCCGACTTGGTTCCAACCGTTCCCCTCTCCCTATACATGATCTAATCTAATCTCTCCCAAATTCAAATAATACAACTTCCGAGATCCACGCCGGAGAGGGATGGAGCTTCACGATCTCTAGGGTTTCCAAACGGAGCTTCTCGCCTCGCGTCTAATATCTATCTGACAACTAGTCTCTTGGTGGAACATTCACAGATAAGAACAAAAGAAAGAGCCAAGGGTAAAACGGGAAAGGGATAAATATAATTAGCTTCTCCGGTGAAGAGGAGAGACACGTGACGCTCACGTGACACGGTTATAAGGCTTGGACCGAATTAAACAGGCCCGGCCCAAGTTAGATCATTTCTTCTTAAACCAAATATAAAATCTTTTCATTGCTTGGGTTGGTTAACTTGTATAAAAGTTACAAGAGAAATCCAAAATAAACAAGCTTTATTCAAAAGAATTTTTTTGATTCTGATCTCCAAGTACTAAACTTCCATTAAAGAATCACAGAGAGAGTTACTGAGGTGGGGGTGGTGGTGATGAAGGATGTTGAAGAAGGTGAACATGATTAGTTATGGCGTCAGGACAAGACTGAGCTTGAAGAAGCTCTAGCCTCATGAAAGGATGCACGAACTGAAGTGTGTAATCTTCGTCTGCAGATAAAACACATAAAGATATTGGTCTTCCATCACTTGTATATGTAGTAGAGAGGCACAAATAAAAAGAAAATCGGACGAGCTTACTCTCTTTAACAGTGCCGTATAGCCAGCAAAGAACCTCATCAGCAAATGCCAAGCACACTCCTCCCTAGTTTCCTCCAAAAACTCATTTGTGTTTAGTTTTAATAAGATTTGGATTATAATGAGAGAATTTAGTGATATAATACTGACCTGCCAGTAGTTTTTCAGTCTGGCTCTGTGTGCGATATCTTTTGTTCTCAGTCTCTCTGTGCGTACTAGCCTCCCTCCATCATCTCTACACAACAAAGGAAAAGAAAATGTTTACTTTGATTGCTCTGCTTGAATCTCAAAAAGGAGAAAACTTATATAAGTTTATCTTTACCTATATCCAACGACAATGTATGGCACTCCTGCTACAAATGATTGTATCTGCAGCAATAAACCAGTTTTCTCATTGTTACTTCTATGAATCCACAAGAAAAGAGAATATGCAATTCGTGAAATACCATTACTTAGTACCTACCCAGAATTTAAGCAGTTTCTCTCTCTCATATCTCTCTACGGTACGATCATCCAACTACAGAGAGTAAACAGTAGGAAAGTTACAGGCAATGAAAAGAAGGTAAAATAACAAAGGAGCTTTGCTGGGAAAAAACTTAGCATGAAGAGGCATACCTCGCGAGTAGTTTTCAACTCTATATAAATCCTCCTTCCTTCATCAGTTTCATCGCAGCAATCCATTTCAGCACCCATCAGAACACGGTGAGCTCCGAGTTTAGTCTTCACAACCGAGCAGAATTCAACATTGGCATCCACGTGGTGTATTTCTTCCCCATATGCTCTTCCTGGATCTTCCGTTGCAAGGCTTTCGAAACAATATCCCCAGTAACATCTGATTGCGATATAGATAGCATTGGTTACATTAGGGTAGCAAAAAAAATGCAGTGCAATACACTCTTCTTCTGCCCTAATATTCTGAAACACTGCTTAACTATGTAACCTTGTCTCCTACAATGAAGATTACCTGCGGCGATCTAAGTCACTCTGTGGCCTTTCAGGCAGTTTATGCACATCCAGATATATGGTTCCATTCCTCTTATGCACACCCATTTCCCATGGCTCATGCCGGTTGTAAGCAGCACCCAGTATCTGAGAGAGAGATAAAACAAAGCAAAGCCAGTGAGTTATCAAACAGAACCATGCATTCACATTTCTTGTTAAGTACAGTAATACCAAAGAACAAGGCAAAATAATGTTGAGGATCTTATTTACCTTGTTCAGATTATTACGGAATGTCTGTCCAAAAAGAAGCACAAAAAGACAACATTGATGTGAAAATCTCTTCAAGACAATGAAATTGAGAGTTAAATGGACTTATAGACACAAGCACTTCATACCACAAAATGAATGTTCTCCAACGAAATGTTTTTTGCTCTAATGCTGCCAAGAAGGTCACCAAAGCCCTCAGAGCCCAGATCTGCCTCAACAGAGAAAACAATCAGCTTAATACCTCAAACTTCTACATCTTGCACATGATCCAATAGTTGTCACAAAATATAATGTACTAACACTAAAACCATTACCTATTTTCTCAATAAAAGTATCATAACCTTGATTTAAATCCGCACCAATGTCTTCAGAAACATGACGCTTGAAAAGCCTCTGGAAAACAATAACAAAGTGGACATAAATAACCTGCGGGTGATTAAAACATTTACATACAACTAGAAAGTTAAATAGAACAAAGAATACCAAAACTCACCAAACCTCGCTCATCATAGAACACTTCTCCACCTTCTACACGACTGTAGCTAGTAAGCTCACATGGCTGTCAATATCAAACACAACGAAACGTGTTTTCATATATCGATAAACATAGAAATTTGAATAAACATAGAAATAAGAAAACAAAGGTTACCTCCTGAAAGACGGTAGATTTCCTAGACAAGGTTTCTTTACTTTTGGAAAGTTTAAGCTCGGAAACAAAACGCTCATCACGCTGATAACTCTGGTACCTCCCACCACGGCCACCACGTCCTCCAGGGTAAGGCCCGGGACGAGGAAGAAGCCCAGGTCCTCCTCTCCCATTAGAAGACCAACGCCCACGACCCATTCCTCCTCTCCCACCATGGTTATTGTCATTGCTCCATCCCGCAGGCAAAACTGTCATACAAACAACTATTAACCAAGATAGTAGCTAGCTATCTACTCTATCAAACAAGATTCGAACTTGCCAGGGATTGAGTAAGTGCTTAAAGCAGGTGTCTTAGTGTACTCTTCATTATCAGACCCAAACAGATCCTTCTCCTCTTCATCTTCTTCTTCGTAAACTCCAGTTTCTCCATTATTATCATTGCTCCTGTAGCTATCTACTCCATCATCATCATCTCCATGCTCCTCTCTCCCGCCGCTGCTTCCGCTGCCGCTTGAGCTGCTACCACCACCACCACCTCCGCCTTTAGAGGAAGACGCCCCGGAAGACGAAGCTGAGCCAGACGAGGAGGAGGAGGAAGAACCGGAAGAGGAGGATTTCGAGCGCGAAGATCGAGAGTCGTTGTCGGAATCTTCTCCGAACAAATCTTCGATTGGGTTTTTCATCGGCGGTAAATCCATCACAAAAGAAAAAGGTTTTGGGGTTAGGTTTCCACTCCTTCCCGTTGCAGCAGAGCTTCCGATCCGAATCGACAATTACAACAGCGAGTTCATTCACGTGTTTTGGTCACTCTATTGAGCTTTGGGCTTTCGAAGTAAAATGTGGAAACCAATCAGGTCCATTTAGCTTCTTTTTTATTTATTTATCAAAGGCGAGTGTAACTTCACCGAAATTACCAATTAACCCTCTGTATTTTAGAATAATATTGCCAAATTACCAGGGATGCCACACACAGTTACACACAACTCTTGTTGTCAATCTATATGGAATTGCAAAATTTGCATAAAAGAAACCAGATAATAAGCTTTCCACAACTTCACATAACAAACGTGTATATATATATATGCATTTCATAAGAAACGTGTATATATATATATGCATTTCATACTATACCAACAAGTTTCCTGAAGGCCTTAACATGCTCAACCCTCTGCGCTTGAGCCTCTGTCACAGCATCAGCTGCTTTCAAGGTTCTGTATAGATTCCTATGAACCTTAAGGTACTCATTCTTATACATAGCTACATCATTATACATACCCTTCTCCTTCATGCAACTTATAACCTCCATCACTCTCTCAAAATACCCACCTCTCAGGAAGTTCACCACAAGCTTCTCCAACAGATCTTGCGTCACCTCCAACTCTCTGCTCGCCACGTTCCTTTTGATATCTCCCCACGCGACTGTGATCTCCCGGTACATGCTGAGAGACGAGTACATGTCGACCAAGATCCAATAGCTTTGCACAGTCGGTGAGATTGTTTTCATCTTCTGGATTTTACGGTAGGTCGTCACGGCGTCTCCTTGCATTTTGGCTTTGCAGAAGTAGTAGAGAGACGAGTTCAGCTCGTAGAGCATGCTTGGAACTTTCGTTTGCTCACCTGCGTTGATCTCCTGAACCAATAGCGCCCTGAGCTCTGTGTTTTCACAATCTTTAATCTCATCTGAAGGATCTGTAACTAAACCGGCTTTCGTCATTTGTCTCACAAGAACCTCGGCGTTTCTCAACATCTTGCTCTTGTGATAACCAGACAAGACCTTTCTATATGTAACCAAGTCCATGGGATTGCCCGCGGAAACCAAGTCGTCAAGAATATCGTGAGCAGCTTCTAACCAACCAACAGCAACACAAGCATCAATGACATCAGCACATAGCTTGGTTCCACCCACCGAGAACAGAAGCTTTGAAAGCTCAGGGAGGTTCTCACGTCTCTTGTAACCATATACCAACTTAGCAAGAGTCTTGTTC
The DNA here is from genome assembly GCF_000695525.1 of Brassica oleracea var. oleracea. Classification (NCBI taxonomy): domain Eukaryota; kingdom Viridiplantae; phylum Streptophyta; class Magnoliopsida; order Brassicales; family Brassicaceae; genus Brassica; species Brassica oleracea. The sequence continues at coordinate 40,523,341 of NC_027754.1, read as the reverse complement.
GTGACACCAAGCTTGGAATCTGCGCAACTGACAAAAGTCGCTTCGCTATCCACTCCAAGAGACGAATCTCTCTGCAAAATCTCAGGTGAAATCCGAATCTTTAAACCGGATCTGATATGGTGAGACCCAACAGGCAAAACCATAACCTTTTCAAGATTCTGAACGGAAGGCAAGTCCTTGCTCTTCTTGCATATATCTAACACAAGCCGACCCGCGGAACCAATGTCATCAAACTTGAACTCAAGGCTTAACAAATTATCATACAAACGACGATAGTGACAAAGAAGCTGACTCGGGACGTGACCGATACCTTCCTTGAGCTTCTTCAGCTCGTCTCTCATGCCATTCATTTCGTAAACGCAAGACATGATCACAATCGAGTGCCCATCCGCAACGACATCGGCTTTGGCCATCAGCTCGATGAGCTCTTGGCCTTTGAGAGAGAAACCAAATCTCACACAAGAACCAAGCACGAGATTAAACAAGACCGTATCAGGCTTCATCACATTACTATTCCTTTTTAGTTCCATAAAACGATGACAAACCTGAACTAGATAATTCGAAGCTAAGCAAGTCCCGACCTCTGTTTTAACCATATGCATCACAACAAGCCTCAACACATCGGGAGTTAAGACAAATCCTTTCTCCAGCATTGTGCGGAGTATGTTACAAGCGGATTCAGACATCTGAGCTCTCGCTAGAGACAGTAACAACTTCGTTAACGCATCGGAGTTCACAAGACCAGAGTTCTGCTTTAAAGCTAAGCGAGACAGATCATCAGCCTTGCAAAGCCAAGCGGAATCGGAGGAGTAAGAAAACACAGTGACGAACCTGTTCATGATGGAACTATCTGGAAACCCGTAGAGACGTTTGTAATCTTTGAACACGTCCCACGCGTCATCCACAAGGTGATGCTTGAGAGCTGTTTCGAGCTTCTTCTTGAGAATCACTTGTGAAGAAGCTTCCCAGCTTAGTCTACCAGGTTGAACACTAGTGCTGGAGAACAGGGCTGGTTTCGAAGATGTGCTAGCTATGCGACGAATCGATTCAATGACAAAGTTCCGTTTCCTAAACATCAGTGTAGATATCTGAATCTAGAATTTAGCAAATGAGAGGGATGTGAAGAACCCTAAATTGGTCGGAGCTCGGGGAGTCGAGAGAGAGGACGAGTGGCAAAACCGTAAATTTCATTTGGTCCAGAGACATTTGTAACTTTTTGTTTTTACGGTAAAAGGGCTCAATAAAATCTTTCTTTACAGTTTTGGCAGTTATAAGATTCAATTGGAATAATCAGAGACCTACGATTTTAACATAACAAATCTTTTTTTTTCTTTTTGTATGCGTAAAATCTTTAATCTTTACAAACGTATTGATGTGTGCTATGTACAAACTCGTAAAACATTTTCTATGTATACATGACGTAGAGAATTGGTGATTTGCGCTCTATTTAAAGCTAAAAAAAACAAGGATTTCAAAAATGTTCTGAGAAGAAAATAGGAACCCAGAATATGATGTAAGAGAAACAATTTGAAGCAAAAAAAATATGATCTACTGTGTGTGTTTGCAAACAGTTGTTGTGGACTACACCGATCAACTCAGAACTTGGTCTTGGTTCTCTCTTGTGCGGTCCAACCATTTGTAAAACGGTTTTGTTTCTTCATTTGACAATCTCATCCACCTCCGAGTTAAAGATAAAGCTTGGAAACGTTGTCGTTATATCCCTGCGTAGATTTATGCATACGTTAAGAAAACTTATCTGCCATTTCATTTCTTAAACTTTTCTAGTATACTTGAGTTCTGGTTCCCATGAATACCTGAGATATGGGAGGGTCATGATCTTAAGTAGTGATGGGTTCTTGTTCACGAAATCGCTCCACTCTAGTTTATCAATCTTTCCATCCTGATTCACGTCTGCATCTTCAAATGTCTGTTCATGAATGAAAGATAACGAAACTTAAAACTTGAGCTCAAAATGTAAAAATTCTAGAAAGACAAAAACTTTATAATTCAACAGACCATCACAAACCTTATCTAGTATTATCTCTATGGTTTCATCAGCCAACTTCATTTCAGATTCACACAGAAGGGCGATCAACATTTGCTTCACCTGCATACATATCACACACAATAATGATTTTTCCTGCAAGGATATTTTAAGTAAGGGATGCATAATCAAGAACATTGTTCCAACTTAGCGAACATCTTTCATTATCAGTATTCATAGCTTAACTCGCAAAAATGCAAAAGAATACAGGATGCATAGTGTTGTTACCTCTTGTCGTTCAATGAAACCCGTACAGTCCATGTCGTAAAGCCTAAACGTAACTGAGAGAAAAAAAAGATAAAAACGTAGACCATAATCAATAGAACTTCTTCACACAAAAGCTTCCAGAAGTAATAATACATATAAAACGTTACATCATTAGATAAAATAATAGATATAAAACTCTCTTCATGTCGTAAACTTACAATCGATTTTGTCTTCTAAAGAAGCATTGGGATGGAAAACATTGAGTGATCTAACAAAGTCGCCGAAATCAATCACTCCTTTTCGTTTAACATCAAACATATCAAATATCTGCAAGGGAGAATGATTACTTAGTTTAATTAACATATTACTCTTCAAGAATAATAAATTTATTATAAGCGTGAGGAAACTTAGAGTATACCCTGTTAGCAAATAGATTCTCCTTCTTCCGGTTCTTGAACAAGGCAAGTTGAAACTCTTCCTGCACGCACGCACACACGTGAAGGAAGTATTATAAACACACACAAAGATAAAGAAAGTGAGGCCATGAAGAAAGCCTCATAATTCAAAACCAAAAGCAATCTAATATATAATAAGAAAATTCAAGTCAAACATTAAGGGCTATGATTCATTGAATTAGTGGTGCAATATGGAACAGACAGATAGTACTAGCATGGAGAAATCATTATTGTTGTTCTAATAAATTGGTTAAAGTCAACGAAGTGGAGAACTACTGTAGATGAATAGCGTAAAGAGGAAAAAGAGTACTAGAGTGGGGTCATGAAAAGATCAAAATGGGGTCCAAAGAAAAATAATTTTATCAAAATCTTTATGTAGGTAGGTACCTTGTGGATCAAACCATCATCAACAACGGAACTGCTTATGCTCTTGAACAGCTCAAACAATGCTTCAACCTCACTCACACTAACTGGAAAAAGAGAAAAAAAGCCACACTGCAAGATCAACAGAAAAGTACCAGCAACCAGACACAAAAAAAAAAAAAGATTAATCTACTTTGAAACTTTTTGGATATTAATAGAAAGCAAGGAGTCAGAAACCATTCTTGACCATAAAAATATAATAAACTGACATGAATAAAGATCAGGTGATGGTATTGGTAACAACTAACAACTAACAAGAAACATGTTGAAACTAAGGGACGTATAGTAAATTGGATACAAGATTATGAATAAAGGACCCTGAAAAACAGATTATTTAAACTAAACCAATGAGCAGAGAAGAAAGGTCAACATATAAACTAGACAATGAATCCTCAAACATGCAAAAAGGAATGAATTAGGAACAAAGTAGTAAACATACAGGCAGTCTCGGAGGCAAGCTTGACAGGGTCTTCGTGTCCACGGAATTCTCTTGCTATTTTGGAGTGGAAGCAGCCCATTTACAGAGATGCCAACAGACAGATTCTGAGGATGCTAAAGCTTCGATTTTACTGCCCATAATCACAAACATCTTTTTTTTTTTAGAATCTTCACATATTCTAGAGAAACAGAACATGAGAGTTTGAATTAAAACACAGAACATCAACGTAATGTATAATAAATCACAACAATGGTACGATGATCGTCTAGAATCTCAACAGCTTTCGTCAAAATTTCGAACCACAAAAGTTGTTAGAATCCAAAAAGAGATTCAAAACGTATACCAGGAAACACGATTCGAAAAAGCAGAAAGTAGAGAATCAAAGAAGGTAATGTAGGCACGTCGAGAATTCAACAGCCGTGAAATCAAAATCACGAATTTCTTAAAAAAATTGTAAATAATCTCATAAGCGAAAACACTCACCACCAGCACCAACCTAAGAGAACGGCTCGCCGGAGAGATCCAGAGAGAGAGAGAGAGAGAGAGACAGCACAATAAAGAGAAGAGAGAGAGAGAGAGGCAGATGATCTCTGTAGAGATGAAAGATCGGACGGTTGAAATCAATTTACTACAGAAGCTGTGGGCTTTTTGTTTGTTTTGTTTGGTGTAAGGAAGAATTGAGAATCAAGCAGCGGGCGGCTTCGGCTTATATTATAAGATGGGATGCGGCACGTGTGAAGGTCGTAAGCGCGTGCGAGACGAGTCAGTTTTGGAAGTTAATAGATCTAATATTTCAGTTACCATTCCTAATTGATTTCTGTTACTTTTCTTTCTGTCCATTTTCTCCATCTGTTAATTACGTAAGCATATACGATGATTATGTTCTGGAAATTATGTGTTGTTAGTATAATGAAAAATATTTGTGGGTGTATAAAAAAAATCCAGAAAAGAAAACACATTCATTGCCGTTGGGCAAGAAATTCAAAAGTTAGATTTTATCAAATAACCTATATCCCTCACATCCGGAAAATTCAAAGATGCGTCCATTTTAAATAATCAAAAAAGTCAAATTGGTACATCACCAGGAATATTCTGAATATACCAATTACCATACTCTGTTTACTACTAATATTTTAAGATATTTATACTTGTTCCCATAAATAATTCGACTACTTTTATATTTTCCAAAAACCGAATGAGATGGGGAGAATTTTAAGATTGGAAATAAATGTAGAAACGGACAATTCTAATTGTAATGGAAAGTGCTGTTTCCTGAAACCGATTGTAACATTTTCTTTTTCTTATTCTCTTTTTTTTCTATCTCTTTTTGCTTTTCCATTTTTTTTCTTTTCCATATGTTCTTGTGTTTTTTTAAAGGACAAATCCACATTTAAACTAGTTCAAATATTTCACTTGATGGAATATCATATCGTTTTCTAAATGAAACAAAAAAAAAATAGAATATAACCCAAACAGAACAAATTCTGACTCCAAATACTTTTTTTTTGCATATTCTATAAAAGATATTGGACAATTCTTTCGTAGTCTTTTTTAAGTTTTTGTCACAAAAATAATCCTAAAAAATGACCAAGATAGCTCTTTTTTATTTAGAAAATTTTAATTTTAATTTTTATTTTTTTAAATCTAAAATTCTATCCCCAAAACCCTACTTCTTAACTCTAAACTCTAAGTCTAGATTAGTTAATCTTAAGGTAAAAATGTACTTTACCCTTTAAAAAATTTTATTTTGGTCATTTTTCTCATTGAGGACTACTTTTAGAACAAAAACTTAAAAAAAAATGCTATCCTATTGAATTTCTCAAAGATATTTTGATAAAACCTATATTGTTCATATTTTCTTTTGAATATATCAAAATTAAAACTATGTTTAAACACATCAACAATTATCCCTACATCAAATCACACTACATGAAGTGTGAAGCTAGGCATTTATTTCGGGTCCGGGTTTTTTGGATCTTAAACATTTGGATCCAATATGTACTTAGAAATTTTCGGTTCGGATAGACCTGGTTTAAGTCTATAATTAAAATATCCATAAAATACTCTTAATTTTTTGGGTCCATATCGGGAGCGGATCGATTTCAAGTATTTAGGATCTAAAAAGGACATGACATATCCAACTCCATCAAATTTATATATTTTTCATATATATCTAAAATTTTACAAAATAACTTACATGAAACTATTAATAGTTAAAATAAAATATTGTTAAACTCTAAATTTTACATTGTAAAGCTTCATATTACTTAAAAATGTTACAAAATAATAAAAAATATTGTTAAAAAAAAATATTTCAACTAAATAATAAAATAATATATATAAAATAGAACATAAAAAATTATAATTTTGGATATACATGTTTTTAAGTCGAGTACAAATCCGTTCTTAACGGGTCGGATCTATTTGGGTCGGTTCTTTTCGGATCCGGATCTATTCTGTCGGTTCTTTTCAGCTCTAGTTCTTTCTGATAAAAAAAATTAAACCCAAAAAATACTTGTAAATTTTGGTTTGGTTCTAATTTGAATTTTCGGATCCCGATTAAAATGCCCAAGCCTGTGTGAAGCCTCCTAACAGGCTCTAACTGTAACGATCTTTTAACATAGTTAGACACTTTAGCAGATGTTTATTAACTAAAGAAGTCAAGTCACTAAAATATTTTGAATCAATTTAACTATAAAGCATCGTTTTATGATTTAAATTAAAGTCGTAGACCAGTCGGTGTGAAATCGTTACATTAGTCTGCAAAGTGGCAGACAGAGTTTGACATATTTAGGACCTTAATCACGACCTGGCCACGTGATTATCATCCAAAACAACAATACAATATCGTAAATCATATATCTTAATTTGTTTGATTATTTGTGGTTAATAATACCTTTGATTGAACCCTGTCTTTTCCAAAGGTCTACAAACTTGGCAATCATGTGATTAATTTGTAGTTTTATTATTCTGTATATTAAAGAAACTCGAATTTATAATTCGAACATATATTCACGTCATACGCCTGGTTGCATTTTTAGAATTGTTTAGGAAGTATATTAGTTCCCAAAGCTGGCTTTACATGGATTATATATTGATGTTTTCAATTATACATAAAGTATGTCTTTCAATTATATGTAGATGATTTATACAGAAAAAAAAGAATAAATCATCAGAAATAGATCAACTAGAAGACTATAGTTGGAGCAGAAAGGAAATTAAGCAAAATAGTTTTAATTTTACTAAATTATGCAAAAATGAAATTGATAAGTAATATGTTTTAATTTTTAAAATTAAGAAACGATTTACATAGTTATTTTTAAGAAAATATTTACTTTAGAAAATAATACGTAACAACAAAAGGGTTAGTCTTATAATCCGGGCAGTTATTTTAATTTAATTAAAGTACTCTTGAAATCCAAAAAAATTACTTTAATGGTTGGCTTGAATTGACTCTTTGGCATGGTCTCCGGACGTGTCGGAAACGCGTCGGTAAAAAAGGTTACCAATCAATTTTTTTTATTTGAATTGTTTTTAAAAAACTATGTGGCGGCATGGATCCTGTCGTCATGTAAGAAAACGGTAACTCTTACCGAGCTCGTCAAGGGTAAAAGCCCAAACATACTTTACATAGAAGACACATAACTGGAATAGGGAATAACGAAAGATGGAGGTCACCTTTCACAGGGTTGGAGTTTCAGTATTCTCCACCGGGGACAAAACCATAAGTTTGCGATAGTTTAACAAAAGTTGGCAAATCGATTTTATTCATTGCATGAAAGATTGTTTTTAGAATGAATTGGCCTAAATTAGGGAAAAATTTGTGTATACATGATGCAATTTCACTTGTTTTTATAGCTAGTTGGAGAGGGGGAGGGGGAATAACTATGAATATGTCTTTTTTTTTTCTTCCTCTCACTTTGCCCATGGGTAGATGTAGGCCCGGGAGTTTTATCCGAGATCCGGATCATCCGAAAATCCGGATATCCGGAGAGGCCGGATCCGGATAGTAAAATGTTAGATTCGTCAAAGCCGAATCCGGATCCGGATATCTTGATTTTTTAGTCCGGATATCCGGATCCGTAAATTTTATTAATAACTATTTCAAAAATTGTAATATCTATATATAAAAACTAATTTTATTTAATATATTTTCATTTTTATAATAGTATATATAAATTTTATGTAAATTTTGTAATATTATACATAGAAATAATTAAAAACATTATATATTTTATTATTTTTAAATTATTGTTAATATTTTATATATATTAATATTATTTTTTATTTATTTTAAGGATCCAAATCCGGATCCGGATATCCGCCGGATATTATAATTTTTAGAAGGATAGCCGACACCCGGATATCCGCGAACCCCGGATCTGGATAAAAATAGTAAAATTATGCATCCGTCGGATAAGGATCCGGATTCAGATATCTTAAAGTTGCCCGGATACCCGATCCGTCCCAGGCCTAGGTAGATGGATCTTGTTGGTTAGTTTTCTCAAGGTTGTTGCAAGGTTTTGGTGCCGAGCCGCGAAAAGGAAGGCATAACTGTACATGTGGATATATAAACCATATATAGAAAATACACTTTTTTTTTGGGTCAACTTGAAAAGACACCTTAAATTTTCTTCATATCAAAAAGTCTTATCTCTTTGTGACTAATTACAACATCATATAACCAAAAAAAGGAAGCAAGAGTCTCCGTTTTCGCTTTTCACTTCTTTGAACCCAAATACCCAATGATGATGATGAGTCCTCCTCACCATCTTTCCAGGCTGCTTGCCATTGTTTATCATATAACGTCGTCTCATCAAACAACTTCTTCAACTTATCCATATCCTCATTCTTGCGAATGAAGAGAACTCCAGCCACAGCCACAGCCACGAACAACAGTGTTTTACAGAAGAAGTTCCCCATTTGATCAACAAGTCCAACTCCAGTAAGACTATCAACAAAGTAAGCCATGAAGAACCCTATCATCGCAGCACGACGTACAACATAATGTAACATCTTAGTTATATCCCCTAGCTAGATTGTGTGTTTAATCTTTTAGAGCTTTGAGACAGAGGAAAATAAAACCGTACGTTAAGGAGCTCAGCTTCGGGTAAGTGGTATCTCTTCATCCAAGCCCACCATGGGATTATCGACGTATCGAAGACCACAGGCTCGTCGTTACTCGTGGTCTCTGGATTCTCTTCGAGCCATTTTCTTCTCTAGGCCTCTTTACAAAAACAGAAGTACAAGACAGTTACGTAAAACTCAAGTGATGGAAAAAAACTAAGTTCGAGGTTCTAACCAGCAACGATGACGTCATCCCAATCTGTTTTCCCATCTTTCTCGAACTGTTTCAGATCCCATGTTCCGTTAACCCACCTCGCATCCTCGAATTTGGTAAAAGGCTCCGTCGTCTTCATCTCTTCACCTTCCGTGGCGAAGACTTCTTCTTTCTTGACAACTGGTGTAGATGTATGAGGTTCTTTAACGTCCATGGAGACGGTGGAAGGAGAGGTTATCCCAGTGTCGGAGGAGTTAGCTCGAGTGACCGAGAGGAGAGAGAAGCGGTTCGTGGAGAGGAGAAGTAGTGAGTTCTTTGGGATGAAGATTGGTGGGGAGAACAATAACGCCCTTGTTAATAGTTTCTTTAGCTAAGATCATTATTATCGGGGGTTATTAACGGAATATAAGAATCTCTTAACTTTTAACTAAAAAAGATAAGAACCGACTCTTAAGGGTGTGACTGGTTTTCCCGCTACCACCCGCAAACGCAGCTTTTGCGGTTAGTAGCGGTTGTTGGCGTTTTGCGACAATCACTCAAACTGCTCTAAACCGCTTCAAACCGCTCTAAACTTCATAAATTCAAAAGCTGGTTCCAGCTAGCGTTTGCGAACCAGTTTTGCGGTTGCGGGAGGATGATTTTTTTCTTTTTTTTAACAATATAAATACAAAAATAAAAATATTCAATAAAAATTTTAAATTGGAATTATAAAAATACTAAAATATATCTATTATATTTTAATTAATATTATAAAATTTAAAAATAAAAATATTTAAAACTATAAATTTCTAAATATAGTTTTATATTTATTATAATATTATGATTTTTGATATTTTTATAATTATATAAAATGTAAATATTGTTAATTTATTATTTAACCGCTGCTGCATTTGGTAGTTAACCAGTCGTAAGTATCCCGCAAACGCAACAATTTCTAACCGCAGAACCAGTCGTACAAATCTCTTCAAACTGTTAGAAACCGCAACCACCCGCATCCGCGAACTCCCGCAACCGCAACCGCAACCGCAACCGCTGCGTTTGAACCAGTCACGCCCTAAATAAGACAATGGCACATTACCTAGTTGTAAAAATTTAACAAAAAAAAAAGAAAAGTTTAGATATGTGAGAAGAAGTGTAATTAGCATGTTATTTTGGATACACACTCATAACCATAACACTACCAACTTTTTTATTTTATTTTAATGGAATGAATAGAGATGTGGTTTTGGCATTTCATTTTTTGGTTACACTAGTTTTAAATTTGGTAAAGACTTCTTCTACTCATGCACCATGATGCTTACCATATGAAGAAACGTTATTTGCCTTGTTGTGAGTATTGTTTGGCTTAAATGCTTAATCTCTTTGCATGTATAAGTTTATGTTGTCTTTGATGTGTGGTGTATAATTAATGTATATTGCTTGTATCCTGGTCAAATGTGTTGTGTTGCTCTTTTCAAGCTTCTATAAAATCAGTGGCTAATTCTTATTGGCTGTAATGTGTGATTTTCATATTTGACATAATATTTGCTAGGTGATAACCAACTAAGTTGTCTCGACTTCTCTGATAATCTTCACAACAAGTGCTGCAAAACAATACTTAAAACATATATACAAAGCCTTTCAAAAATTAACATATATTTTGACATTTTGACAACATCCCACCAGCTTAGTGTGTGTAAGTATAAGAACACACTAACTTGGTTCGGGTTTGGATAACTGTTTTGGTGTCTGAATTTGTTGTCCAAGTCAAAATTAGTAGTCTCGTCAGTGGCAAAGAAAGGATGTTTTAAGCTGTTCCTCTCTTTCTCTTGATTGAGAGATTGACGAGAGCTAACTGTAGACTTTCTAAGAAAAAAGAGTGAGATTTTTCTTTATAAATTGGAATTTGCAGACATGACCTTGTATTATTTGAGTCTTGGGCTTCTCTTTGGTGGTTATAAGGTATGCCATGCGGATGACAACCAACGTTGAGCCAAAACACTTCAAAGAAGCAATGAAACATAGAGTATGGCGTGAATCAATGAGTTCAGAAATTGAAGTTCTTGAAAGACAACATACGTGGGATCTTCAAGAGTTACCAACAAACAAAAAGGCTCTTGGAACCTTTATCCCTAATATTACCTGGGCTAATATGTACATATTATAAGAGGTTAGTTATCTATACATATTAACATAGTTCCTCTTCTCTTTCAGTAACATTTAAACTTGAAAATTCCAGTGTTTCTCTTTTTGTGGGTTTAATTTCTTGGTATTTGAAGTTTCTGCTTCTTCTTTTTCAATATAGGATGAGAAGATATTGTAATATCATGTAAACCACCCCAAATGCAGAAAATGGAGTAGTTTATTTAGATTGTTGAGTTTTAATGCATGAATACACCTAGAGTTGTCCAGGTACATGCTTCCTTTACCAAAAAAAATATATATCTAATGTCAAACAAAACATGGATACAAATACTTGTTCGCAGTTAATTATGATTCCAATTGCCCAAGACAGAGATATCTGTCACATTTATAAAAAAATGGATGATGAATATATATAATTCCAACGAGTTACCTGGACAAATCGATTCATTAGATATATAGAATTAGGATACTATAAATAATACGAAGTTGTGTTCCACCTCCATGAAATAAAAATCGAGATTCAAATCAATATGACCAAGTCCAAAAAGAATTAAACAAGAACACGATAAGGCAGTTATTGTTCAAGGCAGTTATTGTTCTTAAGGTAGTTTTTCATAACTATAAGCTAACTAAGCTTATTTTTCTAACAAAATAGGTCTCACAATTTTAAATTTTATTTTCTCTCTCTTTTTAATGGGAGAGAAACTCGAAGAAATATACAAAATAATTGCTTTAATGACAAAAAAATGAAAAAGCTAAAGATGAAAAAGTTGTTGCATTTATTTTTATTTAATTCATCATCTTCTTCGGCAACAAAGTGTAACGACAGAAGCATTAATTGTCGTCTTCGAACCTCTCCAACCACCGTTTACATCTTCCTCACTTGCCACTAAATTATGGTCAGATCTGTACTGCGATGACCAAACAGCCACACCCTCTGTCATTGCTCGAGCTCTCATGTGTGAAGCGGCTGTAAATCAAAAACGACCACATCCTCTGTTATTGGTCGAGTAACGGCGAGCTCATACGGCGAATCACCACTCCGCTGCCTCGTTCAGTCATCGTAGAATCACCTCCGCGCTCAGATCTACCGTGGTGGCCGTCTGGAATCCTTGTGGGTCGTCATCTCCATCACAGAGTGAAAGCTTCAGAACAACAATGGTCAAGTTTCTATTTTTTGCACGTTTGGTCTTTCAAGGTTTTTTTTTTCATTTTTGACTTCAAACTTTCAGATTTGAAGAAATGACCTTTGATTTTGCCCCAAACTTATTAATGTGCATTTTAACCTTTGTTATATGCAAATAAGCACACCAATGTTTTTCCATGGGGTATTATTCATTTATTGTGTACGCTATTGTAATGATATATGTATGTAATCATATGTATATGTCATTATGTACACAAAATTTCACTATCCACATGTTCATCGTTCATATGTACACGATGTAACTTGTGCAATGATTCACATGTACACAATGTACAAAATGTTTATTTTAGCTAAAATTGCAAAATACTCTCTCCATTTCCTAAAGAAGGATTTTCTAAAATATTTACTCATATTAAGGCAAAAAACAAGTAATCACTTGTAAAAATATCACAAACATATTACTAAGGTTTTACAAAATGCACAAAAAAAATGAAACTATAAATTTTGAAGCCATTTGAAGTGTACACTATACCACATACACAATGTTTTTTATCATCCACATGTACATTGATTTACATGTACAAAATATTTTTTATTATCCACATGTACATTGATTCACACGTACGCAAATTAACTTGTACAATAATACATTGATTCATAGACCTCTCATGTAATGATGTAGCATGTATAGTTTCAGGCAAAAGACAAGTAATCACCTGTAAAAATATCACAAACATATTACTAAGGTTTTAAAAAATGCACAAAAGAAATGAACCTATAAATTTTGAAGCCATTTGATGTGTACACTATACCACGCACACATTTTTTTTATTATCCACATGTACATTGATTCACATGTACGAAATATTTTTTATTATCAACATGTACATTGATTCACATTTACGTAAATTAACTTGTACAATAATACATTGATTCATATACCTCTCATGTAATGATGTAGCATATATATTTTCAGGCAAAAGACAAGCAATCACCTGTAAAAATATCACAAACATATTACTAAGATTTTACAAAATGCACAAAAGAAATGAACCTATAACTTTTGAAACCATTTGATGTGTACACTATACCACGTACACAAGTGTTTTATTATCCACATGTACAATGATTCACATGTACACAAATTAACTTGTACAATAATACATGAACGCCACAAACATGAAACATGTAGGTCTTCAAACTTAGAGCAAAAAGTATGTACATCGATTTATTTATACATTGATCAAGTTATGACGATGATTTTAATAGTTTTTAGTATAGTTGCTCAGAAAAAGAAGACAAATCACATGTGTACATGTAGACATTGTTCAAGTTATGATATATGATAAAAATGAAATTTGGAACTTCATTTAAATCATTTATACCAGTCATCAATAATATAGCTAGTGTCCACATGGACACCCAAAATCATTGATATTCTTTTGGAGTTTTATGTTTGCTTCTATTATAGACAACATCAATGATATTTTGTGTACAAAGTAGCATAGAACATTTATCAGTGTGAACATATGAATTATGAGACCAAATCAAAAGGATTTATTTTCCAATCAGAAACATCTGGGGCATAAACGAAATGAAACAAAACTGCATGGACCAATGTTGCAAAATCAGAATATTTGCTTGGTCTGGATTGCACAATTAAAATTTTTGGGAAATATTCATGAACATAATAGAATTTTGAGACAAATTTTAGAATAAACAAGAGATGAAGGATCAGATGTGCAAATAATCAATACTTGATCATTGTTGCTCCAGTGAAGCTTTTTCTTCGATCTGCGACTAAAGTGACGATGATTCCAACCTCCACAACTCTGGTCTCGAGCATGACGACCACGACGAGGAAGAGACGTTTGAACCTTGACGTGGATAGCAGTAGAGCTATGTCGGAATGGAGCTTAGGGTTTGAGGTCACCGACAATGGAGTTTCCGTTGGAAGAAGAAACGACGATTGTTCGTTGGAGAAGAAACCACAAGGTTTTTCACCACTCCAAAAATGATCTTGATTCTCTTTTTGCTCTATTTTCATGATAAAATAAATTCTTATTTGAAATCATGGGAAGAATTGTTTATATTTTATTACAAAAGATCAGTTCTTTTCACTGTGATAAACTTGTCCTGCAAATTTCAATGTATCTTTGATCTGTAGAAAAAAATATTTTAATTTTGAGTAAAGAGAAAACAAGAAAATAGAAAAAGTGAGACCTAGTAGTTACAACTTGTTTTGGTTTCAATCAGTAAACGTAAAGAAAAATGAAGAAAGTTAAAAAAAAATGTTCTAGCAGTTGAAAGTGACTTATTGTGTTATAAAAATTTTAAAACTGTCTCTCCGTGTAATTCTTTCTAATTTCTAAAAGGTCATATGTCATTAATTATCAAACAAGGACCAGGTCTACATTTAACAACCGGAAGCTCGACTAATCTTGATTTACTTTCTCAGAAGAATGTGCATGCCATGACTTAGGCTTTAAAAAACAAAAAGGAATAATTCTAACAAGAACAGAGCTCTGATGACAAAAAAAAAAAAAAAAAAAAAAAAAAAA
>NC_027754.1:40495266-40508448 GCF_000695525.1 Brassica oleracea var. oleracea | reverse complement strand
AAAAAAAAAAAAAAAAAAAAAAAACAAGAACAGAGCTCTCACTTTGGAGATCAGCTGAGCTGTGGGGGAAGCTTGTCCCTCAGGTAGATGACGTAGTTGGCAAAAAAAAAAACAAAAAAAAAAAATAGATGACGTCGGTCACGTGCCGTCGCTTCATACAAACCAAAGTGGTCAACGTGTTCTGCCTTTTGGCTCTTCCCTAACGAACAGGACACGTGTCACATCTTCACACAAGACGTCGTCTTCTCTCTCTCCTTCCCGCCAACCTCTCTCTCACCTCTAATCCTCCTCCAATTAAAATTCGTGATTCTGATTTCTCTTTTTTTTTTGAAAAAGGGCATGTGATTCTGATTTCTCAAACACACAAACATGGATTCGGGTATTTGATTCTGATCCCTAAAGTTTTTTTTTTTCACGATTATTATCATTAAATTGGGAGAGATTTTTTCAAAAAGATGACGTTGGGTTCAAAGAGGAAGACACCACCTGGGGTTCTGCTTCTGAGGAGAATCAGAGGAAGAAACTGGAGCCCGAAGACGTTTCGCTACGTGATTCTACTGATCACTTTCATCGCGTACGCTTGTTACCACGCCTCTCGAAAACCCAGCAGCATAGTCAAAAGCGTTTTGCACCCAGAGCCAAGCACTAAGCCACCGCAAGCTCATATTATCAACGAGCGTCCTTGGCCTTTGGGAAACGTGTTCGTGAAGGAAGAAACAGACGCAAACCGTGAGTCTAAAGGATGGGAACCGTTTAACGGGAAAGGTGGTACGTCTAGGCTAGGAGAGATCGACGTGGCGTTTCTCGCTTGTTACTCGTTGGGAATGTATGTCGCTGGACATTTGGGTGATACTTTGGATCTGAGGTTGTTTCTGACTTGGGGAATGATTGGGAGTGGGTTCTTCGTGGGGCTGTTCGGGATGGGTTATTTCTGGAATGTTCATGCGTTTTGGTTCTTTCTGGTGATGCAAATGGCGGCTGGGTTGTTTCAGGCGACTGGCTGGCCCTCTGTTGTGGCTGTTGTCGGAAACTGGTTTGGGAAGAGGAAGAGAGGGCTTATAATGGGGATTTGGAATGCTCATACTTCTGTTGGGAACATTTGTGGTTCCTTGATAGCTGCTGGTGTTCTTCAGTATGGTTGGGGGTGGTCTTTTATAGCTCCTGGTTTCGTCATGTCTTTAGGAGGAGTTCTTGTTTACTTGTTCTTGGCTGCTTATCCTGAGGATGTTGGGTTTCCGGATATCAATTCTAATTCCGGTAAGTTCATTAAGAGGAACAGAGACATTGAAGAAGAAGAAGAAAGTGTAGTAGCAGATGTTGAAAGAGAAGGTGAGGGTTCAGGGTTTAGGTATGAGAATAAAAGAAGTGTTGGTCTTTTGCAAGCTTGTATGATTCCTGGTGTTATACCATTTGCGTTGTGTCTCTTCTTCTCGAAGCTGGTGGCTTACACCTTCTTGTACTGGTTACCGTTTTATCTAAGCCAGACTAGTAAGTTTTGATAGTCATATTCAGAGAGTTGAGTGTTTTGAGATAATGTTCTTACAAGCTTTTTTTATTTATTTATTTGTAGCTATTGGTGGAGAGTATATGTCAGTGAAAACAGCCGGAAACCTCTCCACTCTATTTGACGTTGGAGGCATTGTAGGTGGGATTCTTGCTGGCTACATTTCAGATAAATTCAAAGCAAGAGCTACGACTGCAGCAACTTTCATGTACGCCGCGATTCCGGCAATGCTCGTGTACCATTCCTATGGAGGCGTCTCTCAGACAGTCAACATCGTTCTCATGATGGTTGCCGGTTTGTTTGTGAATGGACCTTATGCACTCATCACAACCGCGGTCTCAGCGGATCTCGGAACGCACAAGTCTTTACAAGGGGATTCGAGGGCGCTTGCGACTGTGACTGCGATTATTGATGGGACTGGATCTGCTGGGGCGGCTTTGGGTCCTCTTTTGACAGGGTTTCTTTCGACTTTGGGTTGGGAAGCTGTGTTCTATATGTTGGTCGTTGGGGCTCTTTGTGCCGGGTTGCTTTTGACCCGTCTTGTTATTGCTGAAATTAGAGAGAAACTTGGATATGTTGATGAAGGTAATGGACCAATTCTTTGTTTTGCTAATTAGAGTGAATTTTCAGAAACGTTAATCTGAGTTTTATTTTTGTTTTGTTTTGCAGCTGCTGCATCTGAACCACTCTTAAACGATATAAGATGATGGAGAAGAGAATAGATGTGTGAGAACAGAAGCCATTGTTTGCTGTTTTGTTCTGTTATGTAATAAGGGTTTGAAGAGGAACTTACAAGTTCATTGTATTTTGTGTGTCTGTCTGATTATATTGTGATATTTTTTTTTTGTCTAATAACAAATGAAGGGTGTTAGAGTTTTGCTTCCCGTTGATCTTTCCGACAATTCCTGATATTCTTTCAGTCTTAGTTGGTTTTGAAGCTGTGTGTATTTTTTTCATTTCAACACTTAATAATCTCATTTAATATCCTTTTTTTTTGTCAAACAAACGATTATATTAAATCTAAAAAGGTTTTAAGTTATTACATCCGGAGCTATGCTCAACGGTAACAAGATAAAAACTAGAGGGAAACTCGACAGTTTGATGAACACCAACAAAACAGCAAGACAAAACATAACAAACTTAACGAGAAATACTTACTCGACAACCGGAGAACCGTGGGAAATCATCAGATGCACCCCTAAATAGATTACTACCACGAGCATGAAATAGTCGGAATCGACGTTGAATAAACCAACCAGCAAAGCTTAGAAGGAGGCGGAACGAGCAAGAGCAGCTCTAGCTCCGACGAAGCTCTCCGAAGAGACTAGGTGAATCTCAAGAGAAACGGAGAGTATACCAGTCCTGGATTTGTCGCTGATGAACAGACTGGGTGGACCTTGAAACCGAATAGCGCAAGTGACAAAATTAGAGTTACTGCAAACTCTACTGACCTGTGATGGCTGGACAAATAATATTCTTAAGTTAAGCATAACATCACGGTTTTGGGCTAGGTGAACCCTGTACACTGAGGCTAAAGTTGTCTCCAATCCCATATAAACGATTGACTTCTCAAAGACCTCAGACCAACAAATATAGATAACGTTAACTAGAATCCATGGTAAAGAGAGGACATTGTTCAAAACGCAGCTTTGGACACCAACATTACCGTGCTGGAACACTCGAGC
Organism: Brassica oleracea var. oleracea; assembly: GCF_000695525.1. Lineage (NCBI taxonomy): Eukaryota > Viridiplantae > Streptophyta > Magnoliopsida > Brassicales > Brassicaceae > Brassica > Brassica oleracea. Next base: position 40,505,259 of record NC_027754.1, on the reverse strand, counting down.
TTTTGCTGAACCGAGTCTGGTTCGCTGTTTCATGGAATCCGTCAAGCTATAGATTAAGTATTGATCGTCTGATCTGGGTTCCGAGTCTTTGATGAACCGAGAGGGGGGCTCTGAAAACCCACTGGAGGCGCAGTCTGGAGGATCCGGCAGGTCCAACCGTGGAGGAAAGAACGGACCTTTGGCGGATTCAGTTTCTGGCTGAGGAAGGAGACAAAGCCATAGTGGTCCACATCTTGCAGATGATGGAGTTGGTGATAACCTTAAACTGTGTAGCTCAGCTCCGTTGAGAACATGCCAGGATGGAGCTGCCTCAATGTTAGATGAAAGCTTGTCGGCATAAAGACCAAGGAGGCAGTTAGCGAAGGTTGGTGAAATTCGGTTGGAGATGTACCGGCGACTGAGGAGAACTGAGCCGAGCATGTGTGCTCTGTATAGACGTCGTAGGCGCCATATGAATAGAATCAGTGAAGGTACACACAAATTTAACACATCCACTCGCCTCAGTAAGTTGAGCAGTGACGAGAAGGGTAACAGACACGGGGGTGACGGCGAGCTGAGCAGGGGCATGGACGACGACCAAGCTAGAAGCAACGGAGGTAACAACCAAGCGGCTGTGAGTGACTATAGAAAGCACTGTTGAGAGGAGCAACCAGATGGAGAGAGCCATAGATATATCTGGTTCCAAGGCTCGATGTTTCTGTCGTTGGATCCGTGGAGGGCCCTTGCCGCCGAAGATTAGAACCAGAAGAAGTGGATGAAAGCAGAGACCGAGGTAGAAGACGACACTGTAGACGAAGAAAGAAAGCAGATCCGGCGGAGAAGAGTCCCGACGCCGGCGAGAGAAGTCACCGACGCCGGAAATCATGGCTTGGAGGTCTGCTTCGGAGACTGTGCCTGGGAGGTTATGCGGCTAGGACGAACTCCTTTTCAAGTCATATTGTCACATGGAATAATCTCATTTAATATCCAAGATAGTGATAAAATGATATTTTATCACAACTGAATGAAAAAAGCATTGAACCAAAACAGTAATAAAAAACATAAGAATACTAGTACGTACCAATGTACCATAACCTAACATGTAAAAAAGAGAGAAGATTACTCTCATGAGAAGAAGAGTGAGCATTAGATCCTTCATGCACTCACCAATTGGTGTTGTAAGAATGCTCAAAAAGTAACATAAATGACTAACCATCTTAGAAGAAGAGACAAACCAAAAATGTTGGTTCAATGGCATCAAACTCCATGGTAGCTTTACTTCAGGCTGTAGCTTCCTCATTCAAGAATCATTGTAACTATGAAGAGCCATACCTAGCATTGCATGACTTAATATGCTGAGCGCGACTAACACTGTTAGTCCTGGGCATATTATTTGAAACCCGAAAACCAAACTAGAACCGAACCGAGACCAAAACCAAAATGAAAATTATAAAAATCCGAACGGTTCTTATATTTCTAAACCCGAAAACCCCAAATAGAACCGGAACCGAACCAAAACAAGATACACACAACTAGTTTTAGACTGTAACACTACACGCATCCGTAAGCTCGTTACAGTATAAAACTAGCTGTGTGTATCTTGTAAGGCATTCCAAATCTCCATTAATCTATAACTCATTTTTAATCAAAAAAAAAAAAAAAAGTAGTTTTCGACCGTATCAGAAAAAAAAGGGGAGAGTGAAGTAAAAGAGAGAAGAAAAAAAAGAAACTTTCTCCTCCACGCATCTTCTGGGTAGGAGATGACACGTCAGCAATTCGACAAAAAAAAGGACGTATTTAAAACACGACGTCGACACATAGCCATCGTTTACGTCTCTCAAATCGCGCTTCTCACCGACGAAAGATCGGCGGAATCTCCTCCTCTTCGTTGTTACCGGTAGCTCGATCCCATGAATCCTGAATAGTAAGAACATTCCTTATTCCTCATCATATCCTTCAAATCGATTTGAGCGTCTCTGTAGTTTTAGCTTCTATTTTGGATCATCGAAGAAGGACCAATTTTAGCTTTGTTATCATTCTGTTTGATTCGATATCGTGGATCGTATGGATCTATGAAATTTGGTTGAGAGATCTCTTGAATTCACAGATGATTTTCGATTGAAAAATAATAGCTGATGGAGAATTATCGAATTGATTCTCTGTTTTTGTCTTTCGTTTGCAGTGACTATCTGTTCAAGCTTTTGCTCATTGGTGATTCTGGTGTTGGCAAATCATGCTTGCTTCTAAGGGTTGCTGTAAGTATCTCTCTCTCTCTCTCTCTTTCTCTATATTCAGTTCAGTGCTCTTGTTGTTGCTCTTTTGAAGTGGTGTTGTTGTTGGTGCAGGATGATTCCTACCTGGATAGCTACATCAGCACCATTGGTGTTGACTTCGTAAGCCTCTTCTTCCATTTATCAATTTGGTTATGGGTAAAATCATTACACGTTTCTAATGTTTTTTTAATGATCTTTTGTAGAAAATTCGCACTGTCGAACAAGATGGGAAGACCATCAAACTCCAGATTGTAAGTTGTCCTGAGTCAGCCGCGTCAGATCACTCAGATTGAGATTTGTATGCTCATTCTGTTTGTTATTATCACCAATTATGCAGTGGGACACGGCAGGTCAAGAGCGTTTCAGAACGATCACCAGCAGTTACTACAGAGGAGCTCATGGAATCATTGTATGCTCTCACATTTCTAACTCCATGTTCTCTTACGTCCATCAATGAGACTTTCTTTTTGGTCAGGTGACTTATGATGTAACAGACCAAGAAAGCTTCAACAATGTCAAGCAATGGCTAAACGAAATCGACCGCTACGCCAGTGAGAGTGTGAACAAGCTACTGGTTGGGAACAAAAACGATCTCACGTCACAGAAAGTAGTATCCACTGAAACAGCCCAAGTAAAAATATGCTTCACAAGTTCGTCACAGAGTTAAGGTCTTGTCTTGAGGATTTACTGTAATGTGTCACAGGCTTTTGCAGATGAACTTGGGATCCCATTCTTGGAGACAAGTGCCAAGAATGCTACCAATGTCGAAGAAGCTTTCATGGCCATGACTGCTGCAATCAAGACGAGGTAATTCATTATTAACTGAGCTCATAGATTTGGTCACACTTGTAGAGTAGACTAAGTCCGGTTTGCTTGCAGAATGGCGAGCCAACCTTCAGGAGGATCCAAGCCAGCAACCGTCCAGATCCGAGGACAACCTGTAAACCAGCAATCAGGCTGCTGCTCTTCTTAATTCTCTTTTTGAAACCCTTAACTATATATATATATATTATAGTGTCTCATCCGTTTGAATGTATGACATCTGAAACATCTTTGCTCTTCTTCATCTTATGTGTTTTGGTTTTTCTATCAAAATGTTCAAAATCTTCTATATTCTTTGTAAGGTACTTGGAACACAATAAGCTAAGTTTTTCATCGCGAAGTTTTTCTTTTCTTAAAATAAAGTCTCAGTTAACTTTAAGGCTAAAAAGTTACATAAACATTGGTCGAAGAATGGATTCTTCTTTCTGCCTCATTTAACTTAATATTAAAAACTCCCAAAATTGGGTTCGTAGAACAAAACGAAGGGTATAACAATAGCAACATAATCAGAAGAACAAAATCCAAACCAGGTGAGAGAGATTACAAAAACAAAGACCAGAGGCTGAAAAGGACCAAGACAGAAGAGAGCCTTCACTTTCCCAGAGTAGGGAACTGTGCGGCGTCTTCAATTTTTGGTGCAGGAGCGACCCTTTTTGGTGCAGCAGCCCTCTGGTTTTCTCCTCCATCGGCTCCTCTTGGTCCACGACCTCTTCCTTCAGCTCCTTCTCTTGGTCCACGACCTCCACGTCCTTCCCTTCCACCACGGTAACCACCTCTGTACCTCTCTCCATTCGCAGGTTTCAGAAACTCATTTATGCTCAACGACTACCAAAATTCACATAAACATACATTAAGCATGAGAAAGATTTTGAACAAAAAATGCTTTAATCCTTGGGAGGAGTAAACTAGCGAACCTTCTTGGTCTTCTCCTCTTTCTCAACTGGGCGCTTGTCCTTCTCTGTTCCCTGATAACAACACCATTTCAAGTTTCAATAAGCACGCACACACTCTATTTTAATAGAAGATTAATGAAATACTAACTCACCAGTTTGATGAAGACCTCATCGTTGTTGCTCTTTTTGTTTGAGAGCTGTTGCATGGTCTCAAACACTTTTGTGTCAACCTTCCTCTCCTCAATCTTTGTTGCCTGTAGAGCTTTCCTCTTCTCCTCCAAAACCTTCTCATACTCTTCCAGAGTCATCTCCTACAAAACAGCAAATCACCATTAGATAAACACTTCACATGATTGAGAAATGAGCTAAAAAGATGATTACCTTGTCCTCGGGCTCTGCTTTCTCTTCAACAGGTGTCTCTTTGTTAGCATCAGTTGCTTCACCTTCCTTCTCAGCAGCCAAACTCTTCTCCACCACTGCTGCGGATTCTTCAGTTACTCTAGTGATTGCAACAATAACAGTTCATTTTCAAGACCACAGAAAACATATACATGATCTAAACCGTTTTAAAAAAAACTTACGGAGGAATTTCATCTTCATTGGTTCCCCAGTTGCCACGGCCAGCTCCATCGCGTTTAAACCCATTTCTACTCAACAACAAGTTTAACAAATCACAAACCAAAAATTATTACAAAAGAGTATCAATTTTAACAAGCTTTGGTTTGCTTACCCGTGACCTGTTCCACTCTGGCGGTCAAAGTTCCTACGTGGGCGTTCAAAGTCACCCGACTCTCCACTGTTGAAGCCTCCACGTCGACCACCACGGCCACGGTATCCACCCACAGACCCACCACGTCTCGCTCCATCTCCTTCCTCAGAGCGTCTGTAGCCTCCAACATATCCGTTTTCATTAGCAGGACCATCATTGTTCCTGGGCTCCCTGTTGAATCCACCGCTCCTACCATGTCCACCACCACCGCGACCTCCTCCTCCAGGTCCGTTCTTTCCCTCCCTCACTAATCAAATTAAACAAAAATGTAACATCTCGTGTAATCATTTCAATATAAATAAATATAATAAAGAAACTCATTCATATCCCGAATCTATAACGACGACCAAATAAAGTCAAACCTCAACTAAACAGAAAAAGTCAACTCTTTTTTTCATCTATTACACTTGATGTCTTCAGGACAAGAGTTCACAAGTTTGACTTTAATAAACTCAATCAAGCAGAACCAATTAATCCAATCTACAAAACTAGAATCAAAACTTGAGAAACAGAACCAATTAAACAAAGAGAAAGCCTCACCAGCTTGAGAAGGAGGAAGCGGCTTAGTCGGCAGCTTACCAAGCTGAACCGGAGCTGTTTTCTCAGACTTCAATGGCTTAGCCGCCACGAGCTTGTGGAGGTCCTCTGTGTCATCGTCCAAGAGATCGAAAGGGTTCACGGTCGCCATTAATCAATCGAGAAACCAACTAGTCGGGTTATTATTATTTTTTTTTGAGGAATTTGTTTCTTTTTTGGAGGATGAAGAAACCCTTAGTGACTATACGTATTCATGAAGGAAGAATAAAAATCAGAATCGAAGATATGATTCGGACAGCGTTGTTTCGACGCCTAACAAAGTGTGTGTGAAGAAGAGAGTAGCAAAACCCTAGCCCTATGATACTTTCCTCTAAATACCCTAATCTCTAAAAAAAACTCCGTAAGATTATCCTCTGCGCGCGTCTCTACCGTAAACGTAATCCACGCCGTTAATCTCCGTAAGATCAAAATTATAATCAGTTTGGGCCGGGCCGGGCCGGTTTTATATCAGCATATGGTTGAATCATTTATCTACTGTGAGCACGTGTACTGTAAATAAACAGCTTAAATGGGTCAGGCCCGTTAACAGCACCGCTTAGAGTATGAGCTTCCTTCACGGAACTTCTTTCATTGATTCGTTTCTTCATAGATTTGATTTCTTCTACAAACACCGATCAAAAGAGAGACGATCCTTAAGATGGCGACCATAGACGAGAGTTCTTCAGCTAAGAGATGGCTTCCACTTGAAGCTAACCCAGATGTTATGAATCAGGTATTGTCTCGTTTCACAAAGTATTCCTTCTCCGATCATCGGAAAGTGAAGGTTTCTAAAACTGGGAAGATTCTTCTAGGTCTATTCAGTGATTTTTCTTCGTATTGGTGTGTGTGTGTGCAGTTTCTGTGGGGGCTTGGACTTGCCCCAGATGCAGCTGAGTGTAATGATGTGTTTGGTTTAGATGACGAGCTCCTTGAGATGGTTCCAAAGCCTGTCCTTGCTGTTCTCTTCCTTTACCCTATCACCAAAAAGGTCTCTTCTTTGTTAATTGTTATTATCAAATTGAATCCCGTCTTTGATTCTCACTGCTTGTATTGATTGAAGAACCCATGTTTTGGTGTATAGAGTGAAGAAGAGAGAATTGAGCAAGACAAGGAGATCAAGGAGAAGGTGAGTTTGTGATTCATCAACACCTGCCTTGTAATTTTATAAACTTGAATTGTGTAGTTTCATACTGGTTATGTGTGGTTGATAGGTGCATAGTGATAAAGTTTACTTCATGAAACAAACTGTTGGTAATGCTTGTGGAACCATTGGTCTTCTTCATGCTATTGGCAACATTACCTCTGAAATCAAGCTTTGTAAGTTTGTTAACATCTCTCTCTGTGATTTTCCTTATATTAAGTGATATATAACCTTGACGATTATTACTTTCTCCTTTACTTTTTCAGCTGAGGGATCCTTCTTAGATAAGTTTTTCAAAACCACCAGCAATATGACTCCTATGGAGGTTTATCCATCTTATCATCTTCCTCTAGATTTGATATTTCTTAAATATAAGTGTTTGTTTCATGGTTAATGTTTATATTGGTAATTATGATAGCGTGGAAGGTTTCTAGAGAATGATAGTCAAATAGAAGATGCTCATTCTGCAGCTGTTACAGCTGGTGAAACGCCGGTAAACTCATAGCTCCTATTATGCTAATGTGGAAACATGTTTATTTCTTTGTTACATTGTTTTTTTCTTACTTTCTTTTCCCCATTTTCTATAGGCTTCTGATGAAGTGAACACGCATTTCATCTGTCTAGCTTGTGTAGATGGTAACGAATTTTCTCATTTAAAAAAACTGAATTCATCAAACTCAATTATAAATTGGCACTAAATCAAATATTGCAGGTGAGCTCTATGAGCTTGATGGAAGGAAAGCAGGACCAATTTCACATGGTGCTTCCTCTCCAGCTACCCTGTTGAAGGTACTTTAAACCCTTTTACTCTTTACCAATACATGGAGAGGGATTCCGGGAATATGCAATGGGTTTTGTGTCCTGCATATATGTTTGATGGGTAATGTTTGGACGGTATTAAATCTACAGGATTCGACGAAAGTGATAAAGAAGATTATCGAGAAGAATCCGGACACGCTCAACTTCAATGTTATGGCCATCTCTAAGAGAACCTGAGGATGTTCTTAAGAAGCGAAGCGAAGCTCATTTCATTTAGTCTTGCGTTTTTGAGTTTGTGACACAATGAACCAAACACACAGATTGTTTATCTAGGTGGATTCTGTTTTACTGCTTTCTGAATCTTCTTTTTCTTGTTTCTGAAACTTTTAAGAGTTTATGATCTCAAGGTTTTTTTTTTTTTTAGAACAACCTACGTTGTGAGAATAACCTACCTTGTGATCTCAAGGTTCTTAAGAGAATGAATTTCTAGCTTGTGACACATAAATCGAAATATTAAGAAGGCACCAAAAATAGAGTGATAAAGAAATCAAAGTAAATATATGTGTTTATTATGTTATTGGAGTATGTATTAAGCGATATACGTATAAATCGTTTAGTGTTTCAAAAAAAAAAAAAAAGTATAAATCGAATTTTAATGTCAGTCAACAATATAATTGGGGATCAATCAATTCTGGGTTTTCTGGTCTACTTGTTAAATAAATTTTACAGAAGGGAAAAAAGCGAAAAAGGAAAACGTGAGAAACGAAAAAAGTAACAGTTGTTGTCGATCAAACTCATCCTTCCTTCTCGCAAAATCCCTTTCTTCGGGGAGCCTCTATTCCGATCTTTTATTCGTGCGTTTCCCGATCTGCAATTCGAGCTATATGCGTTATTAGATACTCGGCTTCGATTCATTTCTAGCTAGGTTTAGGTTCAAATCCTTGGATCTGTTCTCATTAGCTGCATGCCTGCTAAAACAAGTTTTCCTTTGGATTGTTTTTCTTATTCTCATCGAACATTTGATTTATTGTTTCTTGTTATCGTGTGTGTTGCAGAGGTTTAGGAAGAAAAGGGATGATTCGACTCGTGGCTTTGAATTGAAGATTCTGCAGGTTTAGTTGTGTTAAAAAATGTGGAGCTCAAGTGAGGAGAAGAAGAGTGGAGAGGTGGCCGGTCTAACACCGGTTTACCTCAATGTCTATGATCTCACCCCTGTCAACGATTACCTCTATTGGTTTGGGATCGGCATTTTCCATTCCGGAGTAGAGGGTATGTTTCTCTATTCATTCCTCTTGCTTGAGCATGTTTTTTTTTTTTTACTCGACTTTAATTGTATAGCTCATGGTATGGAATATTGCTATGGAGCTCACGAGTATTCATCTAGTGGGGTCTACGAGGTAGACCCTAAGAACTGTCCTGGCTTCATCTTCAGACGCTCTCTTCTACTGGGAACTACAACCATGTCCCCTTCTGATTTCCGCTCTTACATGGAGAAGCTTTCGTCAAAGTACCACGGTGACACTTACCATTTGATCGCCAAGAACTGTAACCATTTCACCCAAGAGGTTTGCTTGCAGCTCACGGGTAAGCCTATTCCCGGATGGATCAATCGCCTCGCCCGCTTAGGTAATAAAAAAGAGAGACAAAAACCTCTCCGTTTGTTTTGTCAGCCAAACTAATCGTCTCATTTGTTGAGTTTCAGGTTCGTTCTGTAATTGTCTTCTACCGGAAAGCGTTCAGCTCACTGCTGTTAGTGCTCCTTCTGAACGCCTTGAGTTCTCTGGTAAGCTCCTCCTGATTAAAGAATAGATATTCTTTTGTGATTAAAGCAAATCTTCAAATGGCTTCCGAATGTAGATGAGGATGAATCGAACTCAGAGGCATCTTCTGGGTCAGATGATGATGAAGAAGAAGGATCAGAGAAGCATCTCATTAACGTAGCAGACAGAGAGGTTGTGTATCTACAAAACAAACCAGTGCGACTTACCAGAGAGTAGATAGATACCCTGAGATACTTCCTTGCAGTGTGTTTGTTAAACAATATAGCCATGGGAAGCCCAAAGGGGGTAAAGTGATATTCGTCTTCTTATTGCTGCGCTTGTTCTGCCTGAAAAATCCGTTTAGTATTCTTCTCATTCTAGGCATGTAAAAAACATATTCCTGATTTATAAAATTCAATCCACCCTTTTGCAGTAAAAAATCTGAAATATATTCCTTACTTTTTAATATACAATTCAAGTATATTTTTTCTTTTTTTATTGGTGGAGTTCAGTAGAGAAACAAACCAATATCAAAACAAGAAAAGAGGAGATAAATTTTTTTATGATGTAGATAATTACGGTGACAGGTGAAGGAATCTATCTATCTATATATATAAAGTTGGTTTTTTCCTTCTTATGACATGTGGAAGGTGAGTTTGTTGACATGTGTATTCATGTTTTTTTTGTATTTAAATTCTTCTTCTCTTAAATTATTGCAATTTTCTCCATCAATTTCTAATTGTGTATTATCTAATCTCTCTCACACTTATTGGTCTCTAAAATTCAAGAAATAAATAAAATAATATAAATATATTTTAAATATTTAATTTATTCACACCTAAAAATAGCAAGACTTTTCATCATTTTATTATTTTTACTAATTTTTATTATTTCATTTACAAATTATATTTATTTCACTATTAGTATCATAAGATAATCAAATTAAGAATAAGAAACTAAACAACCAACGCATAAACTAAGAAAGCGGGCCAAAGGGAGAATAATAATCGAAAGGCCAAAA
>NC_027754.1:40434147-40495182 GCF_000695525.1 Brassica oleracea var. oleracea | reverse complement strand
TCTTCCGATCTCAAGAAAAACATGGAAAGAAAAGAAAAAACTTGAGAGAGGGAGAATGGAAGACAACCACCAAAAAATCAGAGACTAAACTTGAGACCAAAAATAACATTCCAAGCCCACATAGCATACACAAACGAAAACATTATCCAAATTTCGAGTGGCAAACATGGTGAAAGGGAGAGCCACCAGAGATGCGATGAAAGCTGCAAAGAGATGCAAAAATAGAGAGGGAAAGGGAGATGGAGCGAAATCAGAAAACTATGGAACCGTCCTCGAGCTATGAAAGAGAGCATAGAAGTCAGAACACCAAAAATTAGATCTTGAAAACCAAAACGAGCAGAGACTATTGATGGTAAGCCAACGACGAGGAATACAAAATCAAAGACGAATAAACTCTGACCCAACCAAAGAGATGCAATTCCTAACATCAGCTGAAATCTAAAGAAAAAGATGAGCAATCAATATTGACTGGAACAGCCTACAATACCGTGAGAATCAACCGAACAACTGAAAACTCAGAAATCTGATCTACAACAAATACCATATAATCTCACAGGTGAAGAATCCAAAGAAAAACAAGACAAAGAAGTGAGTCTTTTTCCGGTGATGGTGAGAAGCACTGCACACCAGAAAGGTAACGAACTACATAGACGGTGACGGCTCAAGGAGAACGCAAAAAAACATCTTAAAAATTATAAATTCAAAAATATGAAAAAAATATAATACAATTTTGACGATGAAACCGTTAATCTTAGAATCAACAAATGCGTAGATGCAAAGTTATTGAAATTCAATATTAGTTTACGTTAAATGCTCATTTGACTACTAACAAGTACTATACACACAATAACACATTAATAAAAAAAAACTCAAAATATATTAACTTATCAACTACTACATAACACACTAAAAATATCAAATAATGATCTTAACAAATAAAAACGACAACATAATTACATTATCTAAAAAAAATCATGCTCTTAGCAATAATAAAACAATATTTCGCGCGAAGCGCGGACACCCCCTAGTAATATATGAAGACAAAACTGCCAAATGAATGAATACAAAACAAAAAAAAAAAATTGGGATGTTATAAATCCACTAATGTTTAAAACGGAAGTAATTTCATTTAATATGATTCTATAGAGTAGAAAAAAAAGCTAACACCCCTTTTTGACTAGCAATCTCATATAGTCACAAGCAATCTCGCATATGGTAGAGACTAGAGAGAGGGAGAAAAAGGATTACATAGATCTCAGCAATCTCATGGCCAACATTCTCCGGCGACCTGTTCTCCTTTTAACGGTGGCCGCCGTCTTATTCTCAACCGTTCCGGCTTCAAACTCTATTCCATTTATATTGTTCCACGGTAATTAATTTCATCTTCAATCTACTTTATGTTTTTCCTTTTCCGATTAATTATATGTTTAAAAACATAACAATTAATAATAAAAAAAAAGGAATTGGAGATAAATGCTCTGGTGGAGTTGGTAACTTCACGCAACTCCTAAGCAACCTCTCCGGCTCTCCTGGCTCTTGCTTGTAAGTTGTGTCATCAACCTTTAACAAACACTTAACTTGTCTTGAACTCATCTTAATGGTCTTTATTTTTTTTCACAGAGAAATAGGAAACGGAGAAATAGACACATGGTTCATGCCACTAATGCACCAAGCGAATGAAGCGTGTGAGAAAGTTAAAATGATGAAAGAGCTGAGTCAAGGTTACAACATTGTTGCACAGTCTCAAGGCAATTTAGTAGCTAGAGGTCTAATTGAGTTCTGCTACGATGCTCCTCCTGTCGTCAACTACGTTTCCTTAGGAGGACCTCATGCTGGCGTTGCCGCAATCCCCAAGTGTTCTGTATAGACTTAAATTTTACTAATTCTCTTAATCACTATAATTAACTGCAATGGTACTAATCATGTGTGTGTGTGTTTGTTGTGGATGAAGTCTGGTCCATTCTGCGCTATAGCAGAAGCTTTGATGAAGTTAGAGATCTACAACGACTTTGTTCAAGTATATAACACTATCTATATCTCTTTGTTCAAGATCAAATTCTTTTAATCATGATTTGATTTAGTTAGTCACTATGCAGGATCATATTGCTCCTAGTGGTTATGTCAAGATCCCTGGTGTAAGTTATTTACTTAAACCAAATTAATTAGCTCAAAATCGATTCTGGTTACCAAACAACGATGGCTTTGGTTTTTCTCAGGAAATGACTAAGTATTTGGATCACTCCAAGTATCTACCAAAGCTGAACAATGAGAGACCTGACCAAAGAAACTCCACTTTCAAAAACCGTTTCATGAGCTTACATAACTTGGTTCTTGTCATGGTACTTTGCTGTCTCCTTTATTTTTTTAATCGAAAACATGTTTTTGTAAGCTTATTGAGTCTGTTTTCTTCTTCTTAATCCTTAAACAGTTCCAGAACGACACAACACTGGTCCCTAAAGAAACTTCTTGGTTTGGATATTATACAGATGATGGCTTCGATTCTCTTTTGTCAACTCAACAGGTGAATCTCTCATTCTCTCTCTTTCCTTTCTTTGTTGAAGATTTGTTGGTTTTTTTTTTTTTGAACACCGAAGATTTGTTTGCTAAAAACTATATAAATGCGTTCTTCTTCAGACAAAACTATACACAGAAGACTGGATCGGTCTGAAAGCACTGGATGACGTAGGAAAAGTGAAGTATGTGAGTGTCTCAGGGGACCACCTTATGATAGCGTATAATGACGTTGTGAAATACGTTGTGCCTTACTTGATGGCTTGATGCACACAAGTTCGTAAAATCTTTAACATGTGACTCTCACTGTCATTTTATAAGAAAACATATTTGATCCCAAATCCAAATATAACTGATAATATTTAAAATTATTGGGTAAAAATCTTGTGTTAAATTTAACATTAAACAGTTAAATGTTTAGAAAATATTTGATTGGTTGGTGTTGTTCATATGAAGTTCTGAAAGCAGTTATTTGTTGTTAGTCAATACTAATATAATTTTCCAAAAATCTTTAAATATTGAAAAGGAATTTAATAAATAATCGAATTATAGGTAACGAAATAAAAATTATAAGATTTTGAAAGTCACCTACTATAAATCATTGTATTTCAGTATGTATCATAACAGTTAATCCTCATCAAATGAAGTTTTCGGGTGTAACTGGTGACAACTAAAAAGAATTTGAACTGGTGTAACTGGTGACAACTAAATAATCGAATTATAGGTAACGAAATAAAAATTATAAGATTTTGAAAGTCACCTACTATAAATCATTGTATTTCAGTATGTATCATAACAGTTAATCCTCATCAAATGAAGTTTTCGGGTGTAACTTGTGACAACTAAAAAGAATATGTGGAATGATAGGAATGATATGAATTATTATTTCTGGAATTTAATGATTCCACTTTTTCTAAAACGTTTTTGATTTGAAATGATTTTTCAAATGATAGTTAATTTTTTTTCTGGAATAGTATGAAATGTTATGGAGTGAAATTGAATACACGTTACACTTTTTAATTGTAACCGGTGAATTTTTTTTAGAATGCACATGAATTAAGAAGCATTTAGGAAGTTTTAATTCCAAAAAAATGCATTCTAGTTGCAGCCTTCAAGTATTATTACTATTTACTTTGAATAAGAGCAAATCCAACATGGTTGCATGTATTAAGATCTTTGTTAAACGTAATGAGGGCAGAGTCCTGATTTTGTCAACATGGTAGTTAGTGTGCCTAATGAAGAGCTAATGAACAAGAAAAAAAACTGATTTCCCCTTTTTCCAATTCTGTTTGTCACCAAGAAGACAAGAACATCTAATTTAATCAAATTTAATTAATTTAAAATGTAAAAGGCTTTTAAAGTATACATATAGTGGGAGTCAATAATCTAAAACGTAAATCACATCAAAAGTTGACCCATAAAAACGAAATAAAGTTAAGATCTAGGATGCACCACATCAAAAGTTGACCCATGTGCCATTTGGAGCCACGGGCTCAAAGACACAGACCGTTGGTTGTGGTTGGATGGTCCGGCCACACGTTCGCATGATGGACACATGAGAAGCGTGGTTGGTGGACTCATATGACCATACAATCTCGGTGAAAGCTTTAATGCCCTCAACTCCACAGCCTCTTTCTCGAGCCGCCGATTCTCTTCAGTCAGTTTCTCCACGCATCTCTTCAAATACTCACAATCTACTTCAGTTTGCTTCAACTTTGTCCTATTAGACACAAAAAAAATTGGTTTGCATTGTAAATAAACATTTCTCTCAAGGGGGTAAAATAGTCTATTAGTATTCTAAACATGAGTTATATGACTCTCACCTTGCTCTTCTGTTTTGGAACCACACTTCCACTTGCCTTGCGGTTAAGCCTAGCTTCTTAGCCAAAGCCAGCTTCTGTTTCTGTAGAATTACCATAAAGCTCATGTTAGATCAGATTATTTACAAGAATACCCTCTCTCTTTCTAATATGAGGATGAACAGTGGACTTACGGGGTTTAGAGTATTGTGCTCCTTGAAAGTGTCTTCGAGAACAGCAGATTGATCTTTGGATAGTCTAAGCTTCTTCCGACAAGCCTCTCCACCGTGTTCTTCTTCTTCGTCGGAGGTTCCACGTGAGGAAGATCGATCCAAAGTGACGTCGAGGTCATCTCCAGCACCACCTGATGTTCCTTCTCTCTCGCTTCTCCTCTTGCCGCTCACGGTGCTAGAGATCGTGCTGTTTGGGGAAGAAAATCCCGTCTCCTCCTCCAGATGAACCGTCGACGGCAAGCTGTTCACGTCGATTTTCGTAAAGAACTGTTGGTTTTGATGATCTGCAAAAATGGAAATGTGTTATTTCTAGATCTATTTGTGTCTTGAAAAAAAGGTCAAGACCTTGAAGAAGCAGTACCTGAGGAGGAAACAAAGGTTTGGTTCCATGGAAACATCTGGAGATTGGATATGGATGAAGAAGTGGGGTTGAGATTCAGCTTGAGAGGATGGTGAGTTTGTGCAAACCCCAAGCTCAAACTTAAACTCAAATCCTCTTTTCCCATCATCATGATAAATATATTCTCGGTCTTGAATATTTACTTTGACCCAAGAATGTTCAAAAAGTAAGGTTTTGTGAAATGAGAATATAAAACGCTTTGTTTTTTGTGAGTAGAGATGACAAGAGAAACTTCAAGTTTTCCTCAAAAGTTTTAGTTTTGATAGTGGAGGAAGTGTAAAGAGGACAACATCAACCTTCTAGGGTTCTTATGGAGAGATGGAGATAGAGAGATGTGAAATAGGATGGATATAGGAGTTGAATGAAATGAGAGCTTGCCATGTTGGCCAATTAATATGTAAATCGTTATAGTGACCTTTTGGAACCTCTATTATTTTATCACCAACTTGTTGCCTCATTGTCTTTCACTTTTTCTTTGTCTTTTTCCTTCTTTTACTATTATAGAGAGCAAATCATATAAGTCCTCTCTTTCCTTAAAACTAAAATTTATTCTGTATATGTATGGAATCCAAAGTGCTTTAGTTTCAAAACTATAATTTAACTCACACATTACAGTATCTTCTTGTAAACTCCTGCCAAAAACAAAAAAAAATTAACGTGTGTGGAAAGTATACATGTATTTCTTTCTTTTTTAACTTAGGATTGTGCACATAAATATATATAAGTATATGTATTTCTATAGAAGAAAAGAAAATTTATCAGTCAAGAGCACACAAGGATGATACCAAATATCAAAGAAATAGTTGGCAATAATTGGTCGATTAAATAATGAAAAATGGAATAAATCAAGTGGTTGGTACAAAAACACAATCCACATGAATCTGAACTCCTTCAAAGTTGTGGGCCAATAAACTGCTGTGATCCAGTCATATCCATGTGGGACGTGGGATCTATCACTTCATTTAACACCATATTCATGGATCCAATACTTATTGACTGTTTCTCTCTATATATGTTCATTTCAAGAATTTATATACTTTCTGTATCCATTAGTTTTATAGAACGTGGTAGTAATAACAAACTAGTAAAAAGAAATTAGTTAAACTATAAAACATCATATTTATTTTGTAGTAAAAATAGAATTTTATTTTTGTTAACCAATCGTAGATTTTTTACATAATCGATTAAAATCTATATCTAACCCCCTATTTTTACACAGTTGTATCTTTTGAATTTCGATGATCAATCGCAATACTTGGAAGACGTGTTTATGTTAAAAATGTAAGACGTGTATTTTTTTTCACAGCTGAAAGATGATTTATTATTAGGATTTTATTTTAAGAAGTTTTGTTAGGGTTGTCTGAATTTAATTAAATCGAATTTGAGAACTCTACAGTTTTGGGCTCGAGAGGGTAATGTGGGCAGGTAGGTCCCCTCACGTGACTATAAGGGACCCGAAAACACTCGACCCGGCCGTGCGTTTTCTTTTGTATCCTCACACGCCGACATCTTATCATTTGCGTCGACGCGCCTTCAATCATTTTCGCTTCTTTGTAATCATTATACGCAAAATTTGCAACGAAAATGTTTTTTTAACAACTAGAATATCAACTCAATACATTTTTTTTTCCCATCTAGTATTGTATCAAGAGCTATTCGGTTGTAAATACAAGAAACAAAAGATATTTAGCTAACCATCCAAACAACTTTTTAATTAGGTATGCGGATATATGCAGAAATGAGAACTTATCACTTTGTCCCTATAGCTGTGTTTAGCTCTGCGAAACCGAATATAAATTATAATAGGGTGTGTCAGTAGATGTCAGAGGAAAAAGACATTTTATCTTCTAAAGTTCCACTTGCACTGATATAGAAAACACGAGCTAAGAACGCGTGGGGTACGTGAATGATGTAGTAATAATACAAATATATAAAACAAAATACTCATTTCTTTTTTTTGTAACAGTAAAATAATTATTGTGTAATGACAATCAAATACGCTTGATTTTAGTTTTCTAAACCTTTTTGGCTAAGAAACAGAAGTACAAACATTAAGCTCAAACCATACTTATGTTACAATCTAAACAAAATTAAAACAAATCAGAGAAAACACGTGTTAGTCATTCATGAAACTTCTTGAATTAGCGGTGGTTGCATGATGTCATCATCTCATCTCCACCACCGCCGGTAAAGCTTTTGAAACCACAGTGAAGCTTCTTTAATTTGATTTTGTACTTGTTGTATAGGGATGTCTTTCACTATCAGACTTCTTGAACGGAGCATCTATATTTCATCATAAATTACAACCTGAGGAAGTTGAGTCAAGTTGAAGAACGACTCTTTGTCAGACCGATTTTTATAAATCGCCAACTCTGCTGAATCATCTTCAAGGATAACTCCAGAAATCCATCAAACCTACCATCTTTTATCAGAGATACTTTACCCAATACGCCATGATAGCGGCTCATAAAGAGAGGTTAAGATTGAATTTATGGTGAAATAAGTTTCCGGCAATAATCAAACAGGGTTGAGACAGAGCAAAGCTGTGAAAGGCTGGTGATGAAATACAACTAAAACTCGCACCCGGTATCAAGACCATGACTTATTATCTTCAATCAAACTGAGAGAAAGAGATGAACTTGAGGCTTTGCTCAGAATTGATGAAGAAGCACTTCAAAAGTGCAAAAAAGATGAATCTGGGGAAAAAAAAAAGAGAAAGCATGAGAAATGATTCTCTAGAAAAATCAAAGGAAATGAGAAAATAATGATCGCAAGAGAGAAAATCTTGGAAACAATTTTTACATGGACAAGTGATGATTGAATACATATCCTGATGTTTAAGATAAACAAATTATTATTTCGGCATGTATAGACACATGGGTATGATAGGTATATTCGAAAGTGAAATAATACACATACCACATAGCTAATTAATCTTTATTTCGTGTATATGGAATGCAATTGCTCTTTTATTAAAGGTCGAGGCCCAACTGGACCAAGCCCAAACAAAAATACATCCGGAGCCCCATTAAAAACCCCAAACTAACACGAAACATATTAAGCCCCAACCCATAAGGCCCATAAGGGCAAAGCCCAAACCACACCGAATCAAAATGGACACGACGAGAAACACGTGTTTAACCCTCAACTGCGAAGAAAACACGTGGCACCAGATCACTATTCCTTTTCCACCGCCGACGAAACCACGCGGCGTTTCACCGGAATCCATCGAGTTCACAGACACCATCCACGGTTGTGCTCCTTTCTTCGGAGAGCTCCCAATCGATCAACATCGAGATCTCTTCCAGAGCCACCAAGCCTCCAATCACCAGATTAAAGAACTCCAACACCTCCATCTCGTTTGTCTTCTTCGCCTTAGCTTCAATCTCGGAGAGCATCAATCGATCTATTCGAGATCTGTCCCGAGAAAGCCAAACCGACAGACTGCAACACATAACAGATAACCCCACCCTGATATATAAAGGTCGAAAAACCTAAAGCCGGCGACGCAAGGCTGTGAAATCCTCCACCCCCAGAGTCAAAAGCCAGCGATGACGAAAACTGACGAAGATTCTTCATCCCGGAGTAAAAAAAAAGACATGCAGAGCCTAAAAGAAAAAAAAACATAAAGGAAAACAACAAACCGGACCGACGGTGGCTGTGAAAGCCCACTCCGTCGGCCGGAGACACTGTTCACGGTGGTGAGAGTTAGTGAGAAGGCAGAGCGTTTTCTCTCTCTATGTTATAACTATCTTTTTCCAAGATTTTTTCCATTATCAACTCAATACATTTACTTCTGAATGTTTTTTTCTTACTTCTGAATGTTAAAATGCAGTCTCAGCCAATACGTATAAAGCAAAGATTCACGAACAAAAATACAAATCGTTATTTTCTGATGATGTAATCATTTGAGGCGTATATATATGTTTTGCTTTTTGGGTAGGACTAATAATGCTCAATGTTGTTAAATCATGTTTGATGCGTAGCTTAATAACAGAATTTGCTGTAGTCTAATGTCACCATCATTAGGGGACTTTAAATGTTTGGACCTAACTTTCCTTGGTTCCCTATTATGTTTTCGAATATTATATAGTCTCTCGAACATGTAATAAATCGATTGCTTAAAATCTATTATTCTTGAAAGATAGTCAGTGGCATCGATAAATTGAGCAAGAAAAAATCCAAGCAGTAAAAAGAAGATAATTCCAATTTGACGTTTCGCATAAATGTTTTTTTATCAGTTTTTGATACTCGGTCGATATATGTTAGACAATTTTAACATATACAAATTCTGTGAAAATTACTTTTATACCTGCGTGATTATTGAGATTCTAGTATCGTCACGATTAATTTTTAGTTTTATCAATAATGGTTTTGGGAATCTGTGTTCTCTATAAAAATATACACTTAGTGTAGTAAATATGGAGAAGCTTCAAGGAATGCTTGTAGTTAAAAATTAGGAAGGACCAAGTTTTTTTTCTTTTGAAAGGGTTAGAAAGGACCAAGTTGGCTCGTGCGATATATCCTCCCATGTGGAACGGACGTGGCGCACACATTCCTAAGCTAACCACACCGCCCATTACAGCAAAGCACACGTGTGGTCTTGTCCACCCACACGTGCATTCATGGTCAAATATTCCTATGCAGCTATGCTCTTCTTGGTTGTCCCCAGTCAGTGGTCAAATAAGATTTTCTTAATTAATAATGTCCAGATGGGAAGATTTTATTTATCTTTTAAACAAGAAGGTTCATTCATAATTACAAATGAGACAGAGTATAAGTGAGAAGGCTTCTCCTAATGCTGAGAAAATGCACAATATCACTAGTCACTAGAGGAAGGATAAGGGAGGATATAAATGATCAATTAATTCTTCATGGTCTGCGGATGGATGAGATACGTCTGGAGTATATATAATATGCATGTTCGACTTCTTATCCAAATATAACTGAAAATGATTAAGCTATGTAATCACAAATAAATTTAAACTTTGAAGATGGTAATAGCTAGCTAACTAATTTGTTCCTAATCTTGACACTATAACTAAAAAATGGGTATGAGTATATAAACGTCATCCTCTACTGCTAGATGATTATGTTGCTTTCGAAAGCTGGATCCATGCGGTTTATATAAACTTTTTTTTGGTGTAAGGTTTATATAAACTTTTATTCGTGAATTTTTGCTTTACGTTAGTTTAAGACGAGATCTTAAGCGTACTCAGTGGCGGATGGAGGAATGAAAATAGGTGGGGGCACATATATATAAAATATTTTTTAGTTGGGGGCATTTCATAGACACCAGAAGAAAATTTTAAAATGAGACGGGGACACGTGATCCCATACCAGTGTTTTGAAACCCGATCCGGATCCGCGGTTGAACCGGTAAACCCGGTGACCCAGAAAATATCCGATTTGGGTTTTGTGAAATATCCAATATTTAGAAACCCGCAAAAATTCGTAAAAACCCAGTAAAACCCGGAACCCGATACCGGTTGAACCACCGGTTGAACCAATAAATAACTTTAACTTCTTTTTTTAGTTTTTAATTATGTTTTTAGATTATGTTTTATATTATAAATTTCCAATTAAGAAATTAGGTGATGATTAAAAAAAAGTTAGGTTTTCTCTTTTTAATTTTATATTTGTAATTTTTAGATTTTGATGAAAATTTCACTATGCCACCTGAAGAAAATGAAATGAACGATGGTAGAAAGAACCAAAATTAGTTGATGTGATTTGGTGTTAGTTTATTTTCGTTATTGACAATTTATTACAATGATCTTTTACTTTTGTTTTATTTTGTATTTGAAGTTTAATTTATTATTCATATTTACACATTTAAATATTTATAAATTTTATGTCTTGATTTTTTTAGATGTCATACATCTTACCTTGTTAGAGAAAATTTTAAATAGTTTAAACTATTTTTTGATATTTTGTATGTTAAATGAAAATAAAAATATAAAAACTAAAGTTAAGTATTTTCTAAATGTTTTTAAACATAAAATATATACATATCCAAACTATTATTTTACTTTCTTAAAAAACATTTACAAAATATTAAACTTTAGTTTCTATATTTTTATTTACATAGCTGATATATTATTATATAATAAAATTAATTTATTTATTAATCCGCGGTTAATCCGCGGTCGATCCAGTGACCCAGCAACCCAGTAAGTCGTCCGGTTCAGTGTCCGGGTCGGGTTTAAAAACATTGCCCCATACCTTTGGCCGTACGTCCGCCCCTGAGCGTACTTTGTATGAAGACACTTATAGGACAAAGCACGCACGTCGAACTATATTAGAGTATCCTATAAGAATGATTTCTTACGGTAAATTTTATTTATTTTTACATTAATCAGATGATTTTGCACACTTTATTTAACCAATTAACCTTCCAAACGTTTGAACATTGGCTAAAGCCACAAAGTGGGATATATTTAAAAATTGTTCTCCAGAAACATACCATTTCCTACTCGTATGTATTTTATTCTTATGCTATACATATTTAATGGGGTGAGCTGTTGCTCATGTGATTGATTCATCGGTTAACCAAAAATCGTTTAGAATATCTTCGGTCTATAATGCGAGACACGTGCAATGTTTGATATCTACATTGTACCTATGATTTGTTTTAGGTGTGTGTTGATATATGTTTTGAACCTATGTTTTGAACCTATTCTAACAACAATAATATAGAATTGTCTCCAATAATAAAACCTATCATTTTGTGTGAATATTAACCAATTTGATAAATCACTTTGAATCTTTATGTCATTTATGTATCGTGCTTAATCATATGTTTCCACATTATCCTTCTCGCATCTGTTATAACAGTGTGTGTGATGTAATCATTAAAGAGTTGCTCTAGTGAATCGGTTTTTCAGAAACAAGAGGAGCCCACTTCGAACACTACTCCTTTTCCTATTAGTCGGCCTGAACTACATCTACATGTGATAGCGATTAAGTTTTGATTTGGAACTACCTATTTAATTTCCTAAAAGAAACAATCAAAATATTATAATAAAACCGACAAAATGAGTATTTGGCATCGCTATAGAAACGCAGAAACGGTGCGAGTCATGTGGACTACAATCATCGAAGTGATGAAACACAAAAACGCATAACGCATAAAAGTGAGGGGAAAATGATTCATTCCCCTGAGAACAACTTATTTCTGGTTTTTTTCACGCACGAACTTTTAAACCATGCTAAAAACCACATGAACAACGGAAAAATAATTTATTTTCTTATGAACTAATTGTTTTCGACTATTTCACACACAAACTTTTAAGTCATGCCAAAAACAACATAAACAATTCTATTTTTTGAATTACATACACAAACTATCGATTTTAAACTAATTCTCTTAAAACCGTAAATGATGTTGTTTAAACGTTAACTTGGTTTATGACAGGTAGATAGTCGGTTTCATTTAGGTTGATAAAAATTGAATACTATGTCGTTTTGTTCTTCTTTTTTTTGTCAACTGCTTTTCTTCTTCAGAAATCGTTTTACTCTTCATCATCAATTGAGGATAAAATATTTTATTTTGCATTTTCGAGTTATATGACATAGTAACTGGTTGGGTAGATATTTTCGAGTTATATATGACATAAAACATATAAAGAGATCATATGACATTAATTTCTGGATTGAGGAGAATATATAAATCCCTGCAGAACCGGAACCTGAGAGTAACATCCGCTTACGGAACCAATCAAGCGTCCTAGACTACACTAATTTTATAGTTCCTTGTAACAATACATGGAGATTGGTAAGTTAGTATTTGTTGTTCTTCTTTCTTTAAACCGTCCTTCCACCTATCATAAACCAAGTTAACGTTTAAATAACACCGTTACGGTTTTAGGAGAATTACTTTAAAATCGATAGTTTGTGCATGTAATTCAAAAAATATAGTTGTTCATGTGGTTTTTGGCATGACTTAAAAGTTTGTGTGTGAAATATCAGGGAACAACTAGTTCATAGGGGAATAAATCATTTTTCCATTGTTCATGTGATTTTTGGCATGGCTTGAAAGTTCATTTATGAAAAAATCGGGAACAACTAGTTCATAGGAGAATAAGCCATTTTCCAAACCTATGATATGTCCTAAACTTCCTACATAATTGTTGCCATTATTATTATAGTAATAAATTAACAGTGAGGAGTCCATAATCAATGGGACAACCTTCTCCAAACTAAGCACGCTCATGCAAATAAACGAATAGCACACAAAATCACAGTGACATAAAAAGAAATAGATGATCATCGATTATCATAGGTTATCTTAGATAATACTGGATTTGAAATCCTGAGTGCGAGCCCATTGAGGATACAATGAGAGCCCATTGAGCTTCTTGCGGATATATATTATCCTTGATTTGATAAAAAAAATAAAAAAAATATATATATATATATATATTATCCTTGATATCAACTTAGGGCCTGAGGCATAAGATGCCACTTTAGCAGAGCCGGGCTTGTACCAAGGTTCACGAAACATTCGTATGGGACCCCCACCTAATGGGGCCCCACTCTTAATTTTTGCTTATGCAATGTTAGTATGTGTAATCTTATGTGTAACAGTGCAAGACAAATTAAAAATCAGAGTTTTGGTTTGTGGTGTACAAAATAAAATATTATGTGGGTCTGTAGTATTACCAAGTAAGTTATTTGACTTTCTCTATTTTTTTATTTATTTAAATGATTTATAATATTATAGTAAATTTTTTTTTAACTCACCAGAAAAAACTTACAAAACTGGTTCTTTAGCTTCTTTTTTGTAAACATAAGTTCATAAGAAAACCACAGATTTTTTTTCTTTTGATTCTTAAGTAAAATCAATTTTTTTTTTCTGAATAGGGCCCCGGAAATCTCAGGCCCGGCTCTGCACTTTAGTCACATGAATATGAAGGATCAACATATTCTTGTGGGTGAGGCAGTGGCAGACTTAATTAAACGTAATTGATTCTGAGATTTATGGTTTAGATTTTTATATCTGGTTTAGAGTTTATGGAGTATAAAACTGTACAGATGGTAATTTGTTTATAGTAACTCTTTCGCAAATGCCTATACTAAATGTTTAGTTTATGTATCAATCATGGATCATGATGTGAGGCTCCAATCCCGACAGAGTTAATGACATTGTAATAAATCGGGAAGTTGTAATCAACTTTGTTGCTAATGCACCCACTGCTGAACAACTCGATGCCGTCACGATTTGATTGATACCTGCTCATTGACATGCCAAAGTTATTGGCACATCATGCTAGACTTGAGAAAGGCCCCAGTAAGAGCCAATATCTTTGTAAAATAAATTCAGTTCAATATAAAATACTTCTCGAATCTTTGTTTACTTCGAGCAATGACTTTCCTCTCTTTTGTTTTTAATTCCAAATCATGTATGGGTGATTTTATAGCACACACTTGGCGTCTCTCCTTCACTTGAGACTTCCCTGTATCTTCTCTCAGTCTCAGTTTCCCTTATGGCCAGTCTCGTCAGCTCACAACAGAACTCTGAGACATGGCATAATATACCTCTCCCAGAAAGAAAAAAAAAAAGATTTCAAGCTTATTGGGTGCTTTTTAGGGTAGGCTGACCATCGCTCTAGATGTAAAAAAATTGAAGTGGTCTACGTCTCACATTTGTGACACTTTCACCTTTTCGATGTAATTATGAAATTATGCAGTAGTACCATTTTAAGTATTAAACTGCAGATTTACTTGATTTCTCTAAGAGACCTTATGAGTCTCGCTTTATATGGTTTGATAAAACTTTTCTTAAATCATATACGGTTGCTCTGCTTTGGCAAGTTAAAAGGAAAAGAACACAGAGAAATAAAATGTACTCCACCATGAGATTCAATTTAACTACACCAAAGCACCATACTAACCGATTTTCTGTATTTCATTATCGATAACTCAAAATCGAACCAACCACCCTCTCTCTCTTTATAAATAGTTTATGAACTTACTAACCCATATTTACTTATATAACGTTGTTCCTGCTAAGTTTGATATGAGACAAGACAATGCCTCTTGAGATATTTCTTCTTCCTATCTTTTACTGTTGTGTATTCTGGATATTTCTAGACCATGTCACCAAGCATCCCTATCTACCCTGCAACAAACCAGAAACAAGTTCCCAACTACTTACTCCCACTGCTCAAAAAAACAAAGCAATGGATAATATTAAGCATGAAAATGATAAAGGTTCAAAAAGGGAGATGGCTTAACCTTTTGTCGACATATGTTTATAGGCCGATCATCGCTGCAAAATGAAATACAACAGCTGTTACATGGTTTCTTGTCATTAATTGAATATTACAATTAACAACACAATGCAACAAAAATATAAAACCTCATTTGCTTCAACTTCACACAATCTTACGGATCAATATGTAGCTCTAAATGGGCAGGTTGATCCAAGCCTAAAAGTACCTTAGCGGGAGAAGTGGATACTCTGAAGCAATCAGCATTCATCCCCACAAGACACAACCCAGGGAAGATAACCTACACTCGCACACACACATTCACGATACGCTAATAAAAAAAAACAATCTTTCTCGGAGAGGCAATTCGTCGAACACCTGGAGGAGACTTACATCGAGATGTTTCTGCAAGGTCTTGGTCCTCTTCCGTGGCCGACGAGATGGCCTGTTCCCACTCATGCTGAACACGTCTTCCTCGATCTCGTCACGAGACAGAGCCACCCAGAGCCTGTGATTCTCGTTCTTCGCCTCAACGCCGCCGCCGCCGCCTAACCCGGGAGACTCCGCC
The DNA here is from genome assembly GCF_000695525.1 of Brassica oleracea var. oleracea. NCBI lineage: Eukaryota > Viridiplantae > Streptophyta > Magnoliopsida > Brassicales > Brassicaceae > Brassica > Brassica oleracea. Next base: position 40,479,457 of record NC_027754.1, on the reverse strand, counting down.
GGAATCCCTCTCTGCCTGTTCGATTTCGCCTCCGCCACCGCCGCGACTGGTTTCTGATTCTTCGCCTCCGAAGCTCCTCCTCCGCCGCACGCCTTCCTCGGCCGCAGATTCCACTTCCTCTTCTCTTCGTCCTCCTCCGCCGACACCGGAACTTCCTCTCTCCGCGGCGGATTCTCCTCCGATTTCACCTTCTTCTGGTGATCGCGCTCGGACGACGGAGCGAGTGAGGAGAAGGAGAGGCGCGGCTGACGAGACGATCGCGACGCAACGGTTCGGTTGGAAACGGGCGGCGTCTCCGGCGATGGGTCCGATTTGGGGTCCACGTCAGTGACAGCAGAGACTTGAGGTCCAAGGGTGAGAGGAGAAGAGAAACCGTGGAGAGACTTCTTCATATTCGCCGGCGAAGTAGACATTGGGGACGAGAGATTTGAAACGGAAACCTAAAGCGAGAGATCAAAAACCCTAAGAAGCTAAAGAAGAAAGCAGAGGAGAGAGAGAGAGAAGAGGAGAGGGGGGTGCATGCGTTTGTTTCTAATTTTGTTTTTATTATATTTTTCTTTGATTCTTCTTCCTCTTTCTTACAAAGTCTTTCCTTCTCTCCATTTCATTTGTTTTATTGGACCTTTTCTCTATTAAATTTCATAATAATGAAATAACAAAATTATAGGTTAGGTTTTTATAGTAAATTTCAGAAAACTAAAATATATTCCTTCCTTTCACTGAAACTAATGTAATACTAATATACAAACAAAGGGATCTAATAATTAATAATTACACAAAAATTGTGTTGCAAAATTTTAACGAAATATACTTCTATTGGATTTTTAATTAATATAATTTAGATATGCTATTTAGTATGCTATAAATTATAAACACCATACTTAGTTATGAGAATCTTCTAAGAGATTCTTTTGTTTGTCGACTTGATTATTTGCTAATAAATGGACCAAAGAATTAATGGCGTTGCTTAAATGGGATATATGTATGTGTTATGAAATAACTTATAATTTATAGTATCGGGAAATTTAAATAAGAGTAGAATTCAATACCCGTAGGAAGCAAATAACACTTAATATGAGAGAAAGAGTTTATTATAAGGAAGAAGAAGAAGATGTAATTGTGTACAAAAGAGTGAGATGAGTGATGGTATTTATAGTGAGCAACAATACATAAAATATCAAAGATGGTGCTTGATTTGGTAAATGAGTGGGTGATCATAGTGCTTGATGAGTAGATGATCATAGTGCTTGATGAGTAGATGATCATAGTGCTTGATGAGTAGATGATCATAGTGCTTGATGAGTAGATGATCATAGTGCTTGATGAGTAGATGATCATAGTGCTTGATGAGTAGATGATCATAGTGCTTGATGAGTAGATGATCATAGTGCTTGATGAGTAGATGATCATAGTGCTTGATGAGTAGATGATCATAGTGCTTGATGAGTAGATGATCATAGTGCTTGATGAGTAGATGATCATAGTGCTTGATGAGTAGATGATCATAGTGCTTGATGAGTAGATGATCATAGTGCTTGATGAGTAGATGATCATAGTGCTTGATGAGTAGATGATCATAGTGCTTGATGAGTAGATGATCATAGTGCTTGATGAGTAGATGATCATAGTGCTTGATGAGTAGATGATCATAGTGCTTGATGAGTAGATGATCATAGTGCTTGATGAGTAGATGATCATAGTGCTTGATGAGTAGATGATCATAGTGCTTGATGAGTAGATGATCATAGTGCTTGATGAGTAGATGATCATAGTGCTTGATGAGTAGATGATCATAGTGCTTGATGAGTAGATGATCATAGTGCTTGAGTTGGTAAAGGAGTGGAGGATCATTTCACAAATCCATAAATTTTATGTTTTATAATCATGTAATCTTTTGTTTTATTATTGGTCAAAATATGTATAGATCAAGAACTAATGATATTTTTGTTTAAAATGGTAAAAATAAATGTTCTTAAGTTATGTGTTTAATTCTAAAAGTTATAATAAAAATGGAAAGAATATTAATTTAAACAAAAGTATATTCACACGAAATCTACAGTTAATTTAAAGCTATGTTTTATCTCAAAAAACGAAACACTGACGTTGCCAATATTATTGCTTGTACTTGTTTTATTCTGAAACTAATACTGCTTGTTATTTAGATCTAGTATAAATAACAAGCAGTATTAGTTTCAGAATAAAACAAGTACAAGCAATAATATTGGCAACGTCAGTGTTTCGTTTTTTGAGATAAAACATAGCTTTAAATTAACTGTAGATTTCGTGTGAATATACTTTTGTTTAAATTAATATTCTTTCCATTTTTATTATAACTTTTAGAATTAAACACATAACTTAAGAACATTTATTTTTACCATTTTAAACAAAAATATCATTAGTTCTTGATCTATACATATTTTGACCAATAATAAGACAAAAGATTACATGATTATAAAACATAAAATTTATGGATTTGTATTAAAATAAACTTCATCTAGTTTTAAATAACATAAAATTTCAAAAAATCAATTTTTAAAAAAATGGATATAGTAATTAATTGAAATCAAATTTGTTTAAAGTCTATTTTTATTATTGTAAAGAATAAATATAAACAAAAAATTATATGTACGTAAAATACAAAGTTGATAAATAATAATTAGTTTTTAGAAATAATTATTTTAAAAACATTTGAAGTCTTAGCCATTTTTAGTTTTCATGTATATACGGTTACGAATTTTGTTTTATATTAAACTCCAAATATTTTAGAATTGACATGGCTTTTCCCTTTACTCTAATTTCGTAAGATAACAAGATAGTAAGATACAATAATTACAAATGAGAAACACGCGTATATATTGTATATAACTAATAATGTTGGAATCAATTTTTGAATGCATGTATACACATATAAGTATCATGCATAATTTAGAACATCATGATCCTCTAGGGCGAAATAACATCGCAATTTCCTCTCCTTAATATCAGCACACCTTTTCTATAATAGAGGAAAATAATCCTATTAAGTATTACCACTTATGACTTACCTGTGAAGGTTGGATGTCCTTTTCTCTAAGTCAAGGCCTTTACAAAAGTATTTTCTTTGTTCATATTGACTTGTTTACCTACTTTCTTCAAAACTCGACGTGATGAAAAACTTTTATATTTGGGAGAGAGCCTGGCAGATAATGAAATAGCCACCCAAATCTTCTCTTACGATTTGGTTATAATTTTAAAATAGAATTATTTTCTTAAAAAATATTATGAAAAAGAAAAAGAAAAAGATATTGTTTAATTTGTAAAAATATTGAGCTCATTTGACTCTTTTGTAGGCTAAAATATTATTATTGCTTTTAAATCTTTTAACCTATTGATATAGGTGTGGTCCAACTATTTTAATACAATTATTAAAAAAATTTATTAATCATTTAAAAGAAATATTATACAAAAAAGACATAAATATGACTAAAATACACATAAATATAAAAATTAAATTTCTAAAAAATGTAAAACAAAAAATACCCGCTGCTTTTAAATCAATAACATACATTTCAAGGACTTTGAACAAGGGTTGTAAGGAATGGGAGCATTGTACTGTGGTGGTTTTCAGCTTAGTTACTCAGTCAATAAAATCATGAATCAAGCCTTGCTCACTGTTATTTTAAACCAAGGAGGCCTCGGGCTTGGACCGAAGAAAAAAGAGACACAATAATAATACTATTATAAAGTTTTTTTTTTTTGAAAAAGGGCATAATATTATTATAAACTTATAAACTTATAAACTTATAAACCACGTCTTGGTTGAATATCATTATCTGGGGATCACGATGAAAGATCATCTGGGGATCACGATGAGGGATCATCTGATTCAAATGAAATAGTTATATATGAGAGTGTGCATATATATTTAGATTTTTTCATATTCTTATACCGTTGACAATGACACCATTTGCTAACAATATAGAGTTATGGAAATATATTGGCACATGAATAGCTGACTATCCTACTTGTAGCCATCGTGAATCAAGCTATGAACTACCCTTATACTTTAGTTTCAAAGGATTCTCATCCATAATTACTTTCACATTATCTAGTATATTTGATATGTGTGGATATACGTATACGAAATATTCTTTTGAACCAATTAAAATAGGTATAGACCAATAGTTATTTGTTTCTTTTGCTTATACGTTCACTTTTGTTTTGTTTTTCTAATAATTCACTAATCAAGGTGCATGTAACAATAAACCCAGCTGTAATCTGTAAAGCATGACCAAATAAAACTAAACTCATAAGAACACAAGAAAAAAATCGATCTAGAGAAATCACCTTACTAAAGGATTCGAATTTGAAGTTTCTAGTTATATCATAAAAAAAGAACATATAAATATTGTGATATTATTATTGAAAATTTCCCTGATTTTCATCCGATCTTAAAATATCGTCGATTATCGTCTTTACTTTTTCAAGTAGATATCAATTAAATATTAATCTTCTTAATTAGGTGGGAATATTATCCTTTTACGTGTTAACCGTGTTTGGAATCAAGACACCTACAACACGTTTGAAAAGTCCAATACTCCAATATATAAATAAAGAAAATCCCACAAAAATGGTTTAGCTGATCTTATTTTTGTCTTCATAGATGGTATTCATTGCTCACACACATAGAAAGCTAATAGTAATGGATAACAACTTTGAAAAGACACGAAAGGAATATGGATTTTTAATTATCGTGGAAATTTTAGGCACTCGCTCTTCATCGCATTGAAATCAAATGAGAATTCCTTTTTGATGCCTATCAGTTAAATGAAGATTAAAGTGAAATGTGAATCACATGCACCTTGATAAGGACTGGCGGTGTGGATTTATAGCTGTTTGCATTATTACTTTATTTATTTACTAGAACTTAATTCGCCATATGCTCATGACTATTTTGAGTTTTAAACGTTAGCTATATAACTATTCTTTTGGACGTTGTATTTTGAACAACAACAAAATTTTGAATTGTATGTTTATGTAAATACATATTTCCTTAGAAAAAAAACTATACATTTTTCTGATAGATGTTTGATATAGTTTTATATTTTTTATATTGTATATTTACTTATTATTTATTTTTTCTTATATTACAGAACAATTCTCTCAAATAGTCATTTTTAAGTTTTTGTCAAAAATAACATTCAATAAAGAAAATGACCAAAATATTTTTTTTTATTTTGAAAATTTTAATTTTTAATTTTTAAAAATTTGAAATCTTCTCCTCAAAACTCTATCCCTAACTCTAAACCATAAATCTAAATTAGTTAATCCTAGGGTATAAATGTATTTTCACCTTTTAATAAAATTATTTTTGTCATTTTTTTAATTAAAAACTATTTTTGTGACAAAAACTTTAAAAATACTATCCTAAAACATTTTTCTAAAATAATCTAAGAATTATTATTAAAATATCCTAAATTAGGTTTAACATATTTCAATTTAGAGAGATATTCTCAAAATTAAGGATATTCTTGTGTATGTGTTCACTTTTATCTCGTAAATAGATAAACATTAAAAGGATACGTGATTTAGAAAAAGAAAAAAAAGAATATGTGATTTGTCCAAAAAAAATAAAAAATAAAAGGATATGTGATTTAACGGTCGAGGTTAGATGGAAAGTAAGATAGTAATAAGTAAGTGGTCTTATCATCCATGATAAAGACAAAACCAAGCCAGCTGTAACTCGGTTTGCTTTCACTGGTACCACATAAACATATAATTGTTATGAAATAACTTATAATTTATAGTATCGGGAAATTTAAATAAGAGTAGAATTCAATACCCGTAGGAAGCAAATAACACTTAATATGAGAGAAAGAGTTTATTATAAGGAAGAAGAAGAAGATGTAATTGTGTACAAAAGAGTGAGATGAGTGATGGTATTTATAGTGAGCAACAATACATAAAATATCAAAGATGGTGCTTGATTTGGTAAATGAGTGGGTGATCATAGTGCTTGATGAGTAGATGATCATAGTGCTTGAGTTGGTAAAAGAGTGGAGGATCATTTCAAAGTTTATCTTATAACAGTATGTTTGTTTTGTCATTGTTAGAGTAGAGACCAAAACATATATATATGACTATTTATTTTGTCATCAAATGGCAACATTCTTCTATGGTTTAGGCTGCCCAAAGCTCTGGGGCCATCTAATTTTTTAGGCCGATTATGAGTTTTTCGTTACTTTTGAAACATTTTGCCAGGCCGATAAATCGATGGGCTTCTCATATACAGAGAAAGCCTTTTCTTTTGCTAAGTCATAGAGTCTACTACACACAAAATTAGGGCATTCCTCAGTTTCTTGTTTATCAAGCAATAAGTCAATACTAAACTACCCTTACCCTTAAAAGGCCGAGTGTCATAGGCCCAATAACGTAACCCAAACTGTGGGCACAGATTGTTGAGAACTTAAAGTTCGAATACGTTAACAGCTGAGATTTTATCGTGGGGATCCTATCAGATCCGATGAAAGTCGTATGGTATATTCTATTTGCCTTTATAATATCGGTCTACTTGTGACCACGCGGCTGAGATAAGTGGGTCATACTTGTGCTTAACAAATAAAGAAACCCTCGCCTACGGCATCATTTATTATTAGAAAAACACATGTAAGTTTCATATGTCGTCTATTGATAATATGTTTTTTCGTCAAGTTTTTGTCCAAAATTATAATCCGTCAATGTGTTAACTCTTTTCTATTTATGCAAAATTCTTTCTTACATCCATATCTCTTTTACAAATATTTTACTATTATTTTATACTATTTATTTATTTTTTTATTATTTTTTAAATAAAAGATTTAAATCTAAATCTATTAAAGATACATGTCTAACCTTCGGATGAAATGTGCACATATATCTGCATAGGATGACCAGAAAAATGTGACTTAGTTATGCATGACAGGTGGATCGAACCTAATGTGATGACATCCCAAGCTTTTCCCCTTACCACTTGACCATAAGCTATGGTCTAATATTTATTTCTATTACTTAATCTCATGTTTTCGCATTGTTAGTTTTTATTTGAATGAAATATTTTTTTTCATCCACCTTCCTAATTAAATTACTAGGTTTACTGATTATTAGATTATTACCTTTTATAGTTTTTTACCATTTTCTTTGTATATAAAATAAATTTATTTTTATTTACTTAATATAATATTGATTTTTTTTTTGTGCTTATGGCATCAAAAGTTTTTTACCATTTTTTGTGCTTATGGCATCAAAAGTGCTTATGGCATCAAAAGTTCTTGTGCTTATGGCATCAAAAGTTATTTACTTAATATAATATTGATTTTTTTTTGTGCTTGTGGCATCAAAAGTTCTTTGGCACGGCTCTGCTTAATCCAACCACTCATCGTGAATCATGATAGGACATTCCTTCAAGGTGCTTACTTGTAGTTTTTCTTTTGGTAAAACTTACTTGTAGTTAAGCCAGTTACAAAAAAAAAAACTTACTTGTAGTTGTAACAGAGAAGTTGTAGGCTTACGATGACTGCGTTGTAACATCCTATAAATACTCCATCCTTCTCGTTAAGATAGAAGTTTAGAAAAAAAAACTTGTTTCACAAAGATATTTTTTTATGTTTTCTATATAAAAATTATAAATTTCAATAAAATTAATTGAATTTATTAAAAATTATTGGTTAAAAAGCACTGAAATTTTGATAATTTTAAAAAATAATATATAGTTAATGTGTTTTCATGATATGTGTGAAAACACCAAAATATCTATGAGGGAGTATTTCATATTCTAGCTTTAGATTTTGGGATTATATCATTTAGTGAGAAATAGTGTTATTTTAAAAAATACCTTTGGAAACATAATTACAATTTAAAACTTTTTTTTGTACCAAAGCATTGTTCTAAATAACAAAAAGAGAAGTATATTAGTCGAGTGGAATGTACTAATACCACGTATATACTGTTTGACACCAAATAAGCTATCTTTAAAAAGACTCTTTAATACGGTTTAGTTAACTAAAGCAGAAGAACACAACTCGCATAAATAATTGTTGATGGGAAACTTCAGACATTTCATCACTAAATTATTTGGCACGTAAAAAAGTGTAATAGTAAACATTAAAGATCCGTTACAAATTTTTTATTTAGTCTCTTTAAAAGCCTTCAAAAAATTTAATTGATTCACTATAGTCTATATAGAGACTAAATTTAAATTTTGACCTTAACAGAGAAATAGTAATTCAAATATTCCATCTCCAAATATTCTTAGCTTCAATTTTTTTGTTGTTACGAATATTACAAATTGGATATTCCTAGTTTCGAGTATAAACTTTTTATCAAATATACATATATTCTTCACATGAATTTAATTATAGTAAATTAATGCAAGTTGTTAAATAGTATAAAAAGTTGTGTGACATATATGTTTCCATAATATATTAACCGTTCTAGACTTTAAAACACTTTTTCACATGATATTGAAAATAAAACTTTTAAAGTAATACTACTTTTATATCAACAATCTACAAAATTTGAATTAAGCGGATTCACAACAATAAAACTATCACAAAGTATAAAGTTACATATTTTGGTCTTTAGTCAAATATTAGCAATAATTTTATGAACATAATAATGCAAAGATTTGTTGAGAAAAAAATGGAATATATCGAAAAATAGTCTACAAATTAGTAGTATTTAAATTCAAAGGTTTCTAAAAGAAAAAAAATAAATAAAAAGTGAATATAATGCTTTGACTAGAAAATAAGGAAATGAAAAAAAAAAATCAACATGCGACACAGCGGATAACTTGATATACTTGTGTAATAAATCCGACCAGATAAACCCCCTTTTTAAATATCGCACCTCACCTCCCTTCTATCAGATTCTGTGCTTGCGAGATTATCTTCGATCTGATAGACGGCGGCGGAGGATCAGATCCGATTAGGATATGACTCGCCGCTGCTCTCACTGCAACCAAAACGGACACAACTCACGTACATGTCCGAATCGTGGCGTCAAGCTCTTCGGTGTTCGTCTCACCGAGGGCTCGATACGCAAAAGTGCCAGTATGGGTAATCTCAGTCACCACTCGGGGTCAGGATTGAGTGGACTCGTGTCGAACAATCCGGGCTCTCCTGGCAATGGCCCTGACCACGACGGTTACGCCTCCGAGGATTTTGTTCCCGGCTCATCCTCTAGCCACCGTGAGAGGAAGAAAGGTGCGCGTTTTCCAACTTTATTGGACTTTATAAATCACCTGACTTGATGATGATTGTGATGGGATGCTGTTTTAGGGAATCCATGGAGGGAAGAGGAGCATAGGATGTTCTTGTTGGGTCTACAGAAGCTGGGGAAAGGTGATTGGAGAGGTATCTCTAGGAACTATGTGAAGACGAGGACGCCTACTCAAGTCGCAAGTCATGCTCAGAAGTATTTCATCAGACAGTCCAATGTCTCTCGCCGCAAGAGACGTTCTAGTCTCTTTGATATCATTCCTGACGAGGTTAGTTTCGACATTTGCTTTCTGATCCACTTGATACTGTAACTTGTTCAAAGCTAATGGATTCTCATGAGGACATTCCGATGCAGGCCACTGACTCTGTTCCGGCGGCACCGTTGATCCTGGAAACGGAAGAGTGTGAGTCAATGAAATCCACCAACTCTGTTGGTGTTGAGGCACCAGAAGACAGCATCCAAACGCAGCTACAACCACCACCGCCTGGTTCATTCCCTGTGCTGTATCCGGCTTACTTCTCACCATTCTACTCATTCCCCTTCCCGGTGTGGCCTGCTGCGTATGATACCGAGCCGGCGAAGGAAGAGACTCACCAGATTCTCAGGCCAACAGCTGTGCACTCAAAAGCCGCCCCGATTAAGGTTGATCAACTTCTTGGTATGTCTAAGCTCAGCCTCAAGGAGTCTAGCCAAAACGGTGTATCGGAAGAGTCTCTTTCACTGAAACTCGTTGGAGGTTCGTCTTCTAGGCAATCTGCCTTTCATCCAAATCCAGCTAGTGATGGTGGTTCGGACATGAACACAGTGATTCATGCTGTCTAAAGATCTGCCTGATGGGACGGTGGTCTCTCAGATTTGTAGCCGTAGCCAAGTGAGTCATTGTCATTAACATGAAACCACAACAATTTGCAGACAGGTGCCAAGGCTGGGCTCTTGGATTAGTTCTTGGTTATATTATAAAGATTGTTTTAGTTAGGTTTGTTTGAATTGCTTAGTTGAGCTTTGTTTTTTAGGGTGGAAAAGAAAGAAAGATAAATGTTACTGGCCTTTGCCTTTGTTTTTTTGGTTTAGCATAACCCTTGATTTCGTTCAAAGATGTATTAAAAACTGCTTAGCATTCTAGGATTTATCACAATAAGTTTCTTATGAAGATATCTTCTTGTGTCATCCTTCTGGTCTTTATCTTATCGTTCATAATCATAACAACAAATGTACATAGTGTTGGGTGGGGACTTGGGAGAGACAGAGTCCCATGTCTAGGCCTAACGCATTTTCTTGAGAATTGAAGAACCGAACTGATCAACCAGACTAGAACTTACTAATATCCGAACAGTTTCTATTTTTTATATATATCTAATGAATCAAAACTATTTGAATATCTAACATACAATTTATATACTTTAAATATTATATATATATACTTTCAATTTTTTTTTATAATAAATTAAATTATCAAAAATTGAATTATTCGAATATCTTATTTGAATTATATGAATTACCCGATATATTATCTTAACAATTTTACTTACTTGATATTTTGCTCGACCAATCCAAATTGTCTGGTATTTGTTCAAATTGTTCAAATTACCCAAAAAATCTAAACCGAACCAAAATCAAATCAGACATGAATTTTGCTCCAATTTTTTTTAAAATATTAACCGGTTCCAATATTTACATCAGAATCTAATCAAATTAAGTCATAACCGAAGCAAATTTTATAAAAAAAATTGAACAGTTTACACAGAAACAAAGAATCGAGAATGAAATAACCAAACCAAAACAAAAATTAAATGTGCATGTCTACCCATGCCACTGTCCTATTATGGGCTAAGATATTCAGAAAGAAAATGTAATCAGCTGTCGGAGTTCAAGAACGCTGTCCTGATGGCGGGAATTCTTAACCGGACACTAGTTGTTCCTCCGGTTTCTTGATCATCACGCTGTTGCTCTCGTTAGCTGTCCGAATTTAGGGTTTAGAGTCCGAGCGAGATACGAGTCTCGGTTTGGAATCATTCTATTGAGCTACTTACGGCTCGCAGGTAAGTTTTGGTGGCTGATATTGTAGACATTACGTCGCTTGTATCATCTTCTGCTATTCGAGTTATTGATCTTAGGTACTTCGCCTCACTACTGTGTGGTGTTGACTTGAAGACTCTCGTCTGCTGTTCGAGTTATTTAATCATACAACCTTCACAGATTCAAAAAAAGTAGCTTATTAAGGTATCAAGATTTTTGTTTTCATCGATGAAGTGTAAACCCCATAAACAATGGACCTACATAGAAGCTTGTTAGCTAACTATATAAAACTGAAAGCTTAAATTAATTAACACTTTGCCGGTATTATCCATGAGAAAAAAAAAAGACATTGCTTTTCATTCAAACTGCGTGCATTACATTATGACAGGCCTAGAGACTGAAACGCAGAACACAACAAGCAGGACCCAAGTTAGACAAACTCGTCCAATGTTAGATGAGTTTTTGCGGCCAACACATCTGCCTTTTCTTTCTCCAACAGAGCTTCTACCTCCAAGCTCTTTTGCTTAAGGTTTTTCAGTTCTTCCTCCAACTCTCGCATACGAATCTCACCAATATGCACCTTCCCCTTATTTTCCTTCACTTTCGTGAGCTTCTTCTCCAACCAGTCCACCTTAAACCCCGCATTTTTTACGTATGCAAGTGCATTATCTGCTTCCACTAGATCTTCACTGGAAAGCTCCCCAGGTGCCAGGCATGATGTTTCGATCAGGCAGAGTAGGACATTCATGCATGCTGTCCTCAGATGTTTGTTCTTTGCACGGAGTACTAGTGCAACGTCAGAGTGTTTTTCAAAAATACGTCTCGCAAATTTTACCTGCAATTGGAAAAGGATAAATACTGTAAAAGGATATTTACTTATATGACATTTATATGAGCTGCTCAACTGATAAAACTTTTTTTTGAGAGAGAAATAATTAATACAGTTTCTTGAGTTTGGAAACAGCTTACCTGTGAAGGAAGAACTTGAAACCTGTGAAGGAAGAACTTGAAACCCATTGACATCTACCAATTCACCTTTATCATTCAGCTTTGTCTTTTTCAGAGGTTGTTTTACCAACACAAAGATCTCTATCTCAACAACAATCTTGACTTCTCCATTAACAATAAACCCACCATTTTCGTCCTCCAGCTCGCTAAGGGGAATTATAGATGTAAATCCCCACTTTGTGTGTTCCGCGCGATATGTTTCTGAAAACAACAAAATAGATTTGCTTTCATAATGACATCAATGTTTACAGATTGACCAGGTATTCCAGAAACAGCCTAACAAAAGTGGCTAGAGTAATCCGCCTAACAAAAGTGGCTAGAGTAGAAAGAATATTCACCTTCCAGTTGAGAGACCTTTTCTGGATTTTTATTAACAATAGTACATGAAAGTTTTGCGTGTTCACTCCACCCAGAACAAACATTTGGACCATCATTAACCCAAATAGACAGACACAGTGTACTAGCCTTACTATTTCCACCGGGGTAGGCCATGAGACTCCTGCAAGCCGAACCCATGTAAGACTATTGATGTCCTCGATCATAAATCTAAATTGGACTAAAACATTAAAAGACAAATTCTATTTTCTTAGAATATGCAGCAACCATCACATCAGAATGCTCACTTATACTTAGAATGGAAGAAAACATTAGAGAATAAGTTATACTCTTTAAGTTCTAACCATTTGCAGCCACCAATGACGACTTTATCAGAATAACTTTTGTTAGATACCAAAGATGAGAATTTTTTTATCACCCAAGTGAACTTGATGTCATCCCCCATTGGTCTTGATGGTGAATCCTACAGATCTAAATTTGTAAAATTAAATAATCAATAAACAATATCTCGACAAACATAACCCTTTCATTAACGAAAAGAGTCAATGTAATCAAAGATCATAAAGACCAAAATGGTTTAAGTATTTACCCCTCTGAGTTGCACCGAGAAAGAAAGAGAGACACGGACGATGTACTTCAAAAGTGCAGCTACACAACTTTAAAAGCATCCAGGGTTGATTACCCAGGACGAGAGGAATGCGAATCGTTTCAGCTCCCCATGGCGCATGGCGTTAATAAATAAGTATTAAGTAATTAAGACGAGAGGAATGCGAATGGCTTCCATCATTTTGTGCAAGGTGTTTATGCATTTATACTTAGAGAAATTTACAATATTGGATACTTTCTCATGCGTCTCTGTCATGTTGACACACTTTCTCCATGAGGTGTACTTTGTGCTTTACTTTTGATTTTTTTCTTCCTTTGTTGTCTTTCATGTGCTTTACTTTTGATTTTTTTCTTCCTTTGTTGTCTTTCATGTAGACGAAAGAAATGCTAAGTTCTTGTTCGATGATGACTACACGTAAAATAGCCAAAAGTTAACTTGCTTTGGGTGTATTAGTTTAGTAGGTTTATTGAACAGTGAGATTGAGTTAGAACCGTTGGATTAAAAGTTTATAAAATAAATCAGACGGCTATTATTGAAACAAGTACACATCTACTTGTCACGTGGTGGATGGGGATTTGTACTTTGGTTGGGTGATGTGTGGTTAATGTTAGTGTGGGTGGAGAACTTGTGGTTGCGGGAAGGGTGTGACTTTGGGGAAGTGCTCTGGCCAAGAACAAGTGGTCAAGAGTTGCGTGGTCATTGTATACAATATCCACATCTTTCGTCACTACCACTTTCATAACAATTTTCATAAGCTTTTCCGCCGACACCTCCTCCATACCCTCTGGTTTATGGTCTATTTCTACTTATGAATCTTCTTTCTTCACCGATTCTGTAAGCACCATCACCATAAAATCACCTCCCCCACCTCGAGCAACACCTCCATACGCATCTTTACCTTGTGTTATCACTTTCGTCGGTTCCATTTCCGTAACCATGACCTCCACCACCATAAGATGATTCTCCACCATCTTCATTATCACTTTTGTCTCCATTTCAGCAATTGCATTTGGTCGTTAGGATGTAATCAAAGGAAAAGTAGAGATAAATTATCAGATTAAGGTCTCTAAAAAAATAAAGTGATTTTCGGTAGAAAAAAATGTAAGAAATAAATTATGTTTTTGGATCTGAGTTTTTAAGCATAACAAAAATAAAATGAAAAGTAATTTAGTTAACTTGTGCTTTTAGTTGTTTTAGTTGGAGAGTACAAGAGATATTTTTATGAGACAAAGTATTTCACATGGTAAAAGTATGTCTGAGTGTAAAGGAAAGTGTAAAAATATGTCTGAGTGTAATTATTTATACTTATCTAGTGCCTGAGTAGTTTGAGAATTCTACGTTTTTAATGATCTTTTTGTATTGTTTTCTTTGATATTTTCCAATAACATTTTTTTTTCTGCTTCTTGCAATTGTAGCCATCGATCTGATCTGGTTTTGAAAAAAAAAAAGGTGGGAACCGTAACACCCTTGCCAAAAAGGCTTCTTCTTAATGGGCCTTACCAATTGCGTAGCAAACGACCAATAAAGAAAGCTAATGGGCCTTACTAAAGGTGAGGTAAACCCTAGCTCCCCAATGGAATCATCATCATCTATATAAAAGCAGAAACCTAGCTGAAACAAGTGACTGCGACGCCGGAGATCAGCAATGGGTACGTCTTTCTCTCTGTTATGTTCATTGGATTTGATGATGCATGTTCTTTTTTTATGATAAGTTAGCTAAGAAGAAAGAAATGTGGGGTTTTTTTTTAATTGCAGGAGCGTACAAGTATGTGTCGGAGCTATGGAGGAAGAAGCAGTCGGATGTGATGAGGTTTGTGCAGAGGGTTAGGTGCTGGGAGTATCGCCAGCAGCCTTCCATTGTCCGTCTCGTCAGGCCTACTCGTCCCGACAAGGCCCGTCGTCTCGGCTACAAGGCCAAGCAGGTCTTTTTCTTCTTCTTCTTCTTGTCTTAAAAAAACTTGTCACTAGTTTTAGTTGAATCTCGAATCAAGCTGGTTAAGCGGTATCTTGAAGCGTAGGCATATGTCTGCGTTAACATGATGGAATACTTCCTGAGACTAGCTAAATTGATTCAATCTTATACCAAACAGACCTCTTATCTATTTTTGACTCTGTTCTTGTCAAAGATTGTTACATTTTTAATAATCGACTTTTACTTTGTGTTGCACGAATCAAGTTGTAAAATTTGGATTAGTTTTTGGTAGTCTCAAATCATCTGTTAGATGGTAATAAGCTGGTCAAGCGGTGTCTTGACGCGTAGGCATTCTCCTTTTTTTTTACAAAGTAGATATATCTGCGTTAACATGATGGAATACTTCCTGAGACCAGCGAAATCATTTCACTCTTCTGACCGAACAGCTCTTTATCTACTGTAGAATCTGTTCTTGTCTAAGATTGATACATTTCAATCTCCTTTTTGTGTTGACCAACTATTTTGGTTATTTGTGTTCAGGGGTTTGTTGTTTACCGTGTTCGTGTGAGGCGTGGAGGTCGCAAGAGGCCTGTTCCCAAGGGTATCGTGTATGGTAAACCCACTAACCAGGGAGTGACGCAGCTCAAATTCCAGCGCAGTAAGAGGTCTGTTGCTGAGGAACGTGCTGGTCGCAAACTTGGTGGCCTCAGGGTCGTTAACTCCTACTGGCTCAATGAGGTTAGCACCAAACCTTATTTTACTTGTCAAATATGATCTGTTTATTGGATAATGAGATTAACTCGTGTACTATTAGACATTAATAATAACTTGTTTTATTCACCTTGCTGTTGTGATGATTGATTATGTTGATTTATGGTGTGTTTGTTTCTTATTTACTTATAGGACTCTACCTACAAGTACTACGAGATTATCCTTGTGGACCCTGCACACAATGCCGTCCGAAATGATCCGAGGATCAACTGGATCTGCAACCCAGTGCACAAGCACAGAGAACTGAGAGGGCTCACCTCGGAGGGAAAGAAGAATCGTGGTCTTCGTGGAAAGGGTCACAGAAACCACAAGAACAGACCTTCCCGCAGGGCTACCTGGAAGAAGAACAACTCCCTCTCTCTCCGTCGTTACCGGTGATCTGCTTTTATGTTATGTTTTTTTGCTCGAGTGCTATATCTTCTCTTGTGTGGATTTGTGCGTCAGATTCCAGAATTTCATTTGTATGGAAGAATATTTTACATTCAAGAGTTTCTGTTCCAATTTTCAGTTCCTTCAAAGTTTGAATCTGACAATAAAGCTATTTTACCTTGCTTTAAACATATAAAGTTCTGAAGTACATTAATCTGGCTGGTCTTTCTTACAGACTATATAAGTCTCTGATGGAACATGAATCTATTCGGTAAATGAGAGACCACGTTAGATTAATCTGTCTGAAGCCTATTTTGACACCTTTTTGGCATTTCGAGTACATGACTGGTGCTGTCTGAAGCTTTATTTTGACACCTTTGTTTGTCTCCCTTCAAGCCTAATACATTTGAAAGTTTTCATCTATAACCAGAATTCTGATTCTTACTTTCATAGCCATCAATCTCATCTGGTTATCATCCTTATGGCCGTTGAAGATGACAATCAGCTCATTATATGGATCTACAACTATAATAAGAAGAGAGAGAATGTCCTTTGATTTTTCCACAACAATGAGATATTGAACTCATTGTAGAGATCCATGTCAAACGAAACTTCTACTTACGGGTGGGCATTTCACCTGATATCCGAAGTGGCACTCGAATCCGAACCGAAATCCGAACCGAAGTAGCAGAATATCCGAACGGATATTGAATTAGGAGAGATTAGATATCCGAACCCGAACGGGTAATATCCGAACTCGAATGGATATCCGAAAATAACCGAACATATGTATAATTAACCTTATATTTCTAGTTTACATCTCTCATTTTATATAAAATATTTATTTTGATACTACATATATTTTAAGTTCATATGATATACATGCAATCACGGAGAAAATGATTTGCTACTCAAATAAAATGCATGTCAAATTTTTTATTTCAAAAATTAACAAAAAGTTGCATCCAAAATTTAAAAACAATAACCAAATTAATGTCTTTTTAGTTTCAAAATGTTATGTCCAAATCTATTAAACATTCAATCTATTAAAAAGAAAAAATTAGTTAAGTGAAAATTATATTTTTAAATACAAGAAATTTGAGAAATGAAAATTTAATTTTGTTTTTTCAAAATCTAAATATCCGAACCCGATCCGAAATAACCGAACCCGAACTAAAAATATCCGAACCCGACCCGAAGTACAGAAATACCCGAACGGGTTCTACATCTCTATACCGAAATACCCAAAAATCCAAAATACCCGACCTGAACCCGAACGGATACCCGAACGCCCAACGCCCACCTCTACTTCTACTAATTGAAGCTTATGTACATATAACAATAAAAAAAGATTCAGTCTTGGCTTACCTTACACCAAGCAGCTGCTTATCTTACAACAAACAGATTAAAAGTCTTGCATAGCAAACATATGAAAGCAAGAATACCAAATTTACAAGATTCTGCTATATCACAAGTCACAAGACCTCGTCCATGGATACATATCGGCGCTCCTGAATGGAGAGCTGTGCAGCAACTCCCATGGCAACAGCCATCAATCCGTCTTCCAAATCCACAGCTGCTCGTCCTTCACCTCTGATTGCCGACAAAAATATGAGGTGTTCCAAGTAACTTGACCCATGATGCAACCCTTCATACCTGAATAACCAACATCATGTGAATGTATAATACACTGTAAAACTGCAAGAAGACAATATGACAGATAAATATAACTTACTTTATTCTTTCATCCTCAGCTTTTATAGTCTGAACGTGTTCTCTTCCTCCTTCACGAGTCCCAAACCGAACTATACCCTCTGGAACAAGTGCCTCCCCCTACATCATGGTTGCCAAGTGAGTTATGAAGAAATATTGACCCTACTCATGGAAATAAAATAATCAAAAGGACTTAACCTTGCCAATGTCACCAGTAACAGAGATTTCTTGCTCGTTTTTGCTTCCTTCAGCAAACATGCAAAGATCAAGCATCCCACGACATCCATTGTCAAACTCAATTATAACATAAGCGTTATCAATAATATCAGGCACCTATGTTGTCAAAGAGAAAAATCTATATGTTAGAAACTCACAATATACATTGAATCGGGTAATGATCCGGGATTAACCTTCCCATCATAAACTTCATCCTTGTGGTTCACATCCATGCCACCAGAAGCCATCACACAAACAGGATTCGCAGAAGCAAAGAGCCTCATCAGATCAAAGAAATGGCAGCACTTCTCCACCAAAGTCCCTCCAGTGTTCATATTGAATCTATTCCAGTTGTTCACCTAAGCAATCAATATAAGTCACACGTCTAAACACAACTACATCGCGTATGAGCCTTTACCTTAACCAAGAAAGGGAACCTATGCTCTCGTATAGCTACCATCTTGACGTCACCAAACTCTCCGCCTTTCACTTTCTCTATAAGCTTAGCGACAGGTGGCATGTACCTGTACTCCAACCCAACTTGCACCACCATATCCGACCGTTTCTTCGCAGCCTCAAGAACCTCTTTGCAGTCCGCAACGGTGGTGCACAGAGGCTTCTCGACGAGTATATGATGCGGTTTAGGGTAAGCGATGATGTCCATGAGGATCCGGTGGTGAGTCATGTTGGGTGAAGAGACGACGATCACGTCGCACGTCTCGCTCTCGAGGAGCTCCTCGTGTCCTGAGAAGACCTTGAGGTCCCAATTGAGAGATCGAGCGAGTTCGATGGCGAGGAGCTGCGAGGGAGGGTGGGGATCAGCGATGGAGACGACGGCGAGGTTTTGGTGGCGGAGATGGTGGAGGTTGATGAGGTGTTCTCTTCCCATCATGCCGATCCCTACGATTCCGTACTTGGTGATCGCTGAGTTCGCCGCCATTGCTGAGCTTCCGAGCTTTCTCTCTCTCTCTCCTCTCAGATCTTTTGGATAATATACGAAATGGTCCTTTGAATCTTTCCAGTTTCACGAATTTTTGATCATTCATGAAATCTCTTATCTCTCCCTCCGCCACAGCTTTTGGATTATTTATAAAATGGTCCTTAAAATATTCTTAATTACATGAAAAGTCCCTAGATTTACCGCTGGTTCCTTTGGTGCTTTATCCAAAAAATCTTCTGAGGTGGTTACAAAGACTGAGATAGTACATTTGCCAGTTTCTTTTGCAAATACATCACAACAGCAAAAATGTGGACATACATTATATGTATATAATCAGATCGTGCATCACGTTTTACTAGTGAGACTCAGAGATCCCAGCGAGCACTTGGCAGCCTCAAAGCAGTTTACTTGGCGTAGAAGACACTGTACCCCATCAACCCATCTCTGCTTGTGAATCTTGTTCTTGCACTTGAACTCCAAAAGCCCTTGTCCTGTTTTCAGACCAAAGTAAACCTCTTCTGAGTTGTTTTCCCTCTCTTTCCTGTATGGCCAAGCTGATTTCTCATCGCAGACTCCATATACAACGCCTTCAAAAAAAAAAGGAATAACAAGTTCAGAATGGTTTGTCTTTCAGGTACGTTATCTAAACTGAAAGGTTATGAAGTGCTTACTTTTGATCTTCTTTGAGAATGCTCCTCCTACATGTTTGCTTTTAAGTTTGATCATTACCTGAAAAAAAATCATAAGTAGGCATTAGATCAGAAGTGTAGTGTGATGCGTTGTGGGTTTAGGATGCTAATCAAATCTACTGTACCTGAGACTTCTTGTTGACATAGACACAGACACGCTTACTTCGTTGCACTCCTGAAAGTTAAAAGCACAAAAACAAAGAGGTCTTAGCTCAGTGAACTCTACAAGTGATCAGAGTCTGACTAATAGAAGGTACTTACCATGTCGCGAGCATTGCATCAGTTCGCCTTCTAATGGAAGATTTGGTTCTTCCAATCTAAACTGAATATTTGAAGGCCAATGAGAGTCAGAGAAGCTTCTCTCGAAAGGTGCAATAGATGCATTTTTCCTTGCTTCCTTTGGCTGTCTCGCCTTCAGCGCCGCTTCTCCTCTCAAAGCTATTAACCATTTAAGACAAAACTTAAGTCAAAGGCTTGTGAAAATAATAACAAAGCCTAGAATAGTTTCAAAACAAGATCCATCCGTACCTGTTGCAGCAGCGGCTGTAAGAGTCATGAGATCACCAGGACTGTGGATATCCACAGATGACCTAACCGTGGAAGCAACACGCGCGCGGTCAGCACCTGCTCGCTCAGCCATCTCAACGCAGTGTGAGGCTAAAAGCTCGGTGGCTGAGGCCAAAGCCAGAGCCATCTTGGAGCTTGAGCCTTTGCTGTTGCTTGCAGATGTCACAGAGGCTACACCTGCAGCCAGAGCAGCTATAGAGACAGCGGAATGCACGTGTGCATTCTCAACGCGCGCCTTGTCTTTCTTCTTGAGATAGTTGATGGTGTTGCTGCTACAGCTACTGCTGCTATGTTCCTTATGGTGGTGAAACCATTTTGACAATGTCCCTCCCTTGCGTGTGCCAAACGAGTTCATGATCTTCCCAGCCTAAAATAAAAAATCACCCATTATGAAAAAATGGGTTTGATCTGAATTGTGAAAAGGGATGAGAAGAGTGACGTACCACGAGTGGATCTGCAGCAGCATCAGGGAACAAGACAGGAGGAGTGTTTTGAGCAACACAGAACTGTTGGTCTTGCTCTTGTTGTTGTCTATGTTTGAGTGCAAGTGCTTTGGCTATTTCAGAAGTAGAGAGACTCCAGGATCTAGACAGAAACTCCATTGGCTCTTTTGGTGTCTGAGGCTGAGGGATAGATGAGAACAGCTCTTCAGCTCTGAGAACTCTGTCTTCATCCATGTTCTCTGATCCAAACAAGGAAGATGAAGTATCCTTCCAATCTGAATAAAACCCACCACTCTCCATTCTTGTTTTTTTTGTATTTCTATGTAAAATGATGAATGAATCTTGAAATACAAAATGAAGCTTTCTTGAATTTGAAAAGATGACTAAAGAGGGAATTTAATGGCCTGGTGGAGTAGGAGTTATGTTTCTGATCAGAACCATGTGACCAAAACTCTTTTTAAGTTTCAGAAAATGAACTGTAAAACCTTTAATGAAAATAATAATTAAAAGGAGCAACTTTATGGAGATGGAAAGGATGATGTTGACTCAGATGGAAGAGAAGAGGAAGAGCATAAACACAAACTACACAATAAAAGAATCTTTTCTTTTGTTTCCTTTTTTTTTTTTCTAATGAGATAAAAATAGAATAATTCAAAACCACAAGTTTCAAAAGTACGTGCGGACTAACAAATGAGAGATAGAATGCCGTAAGATTCTTGGAAGATTTAAGAACTCGTCTCCATGTTCTTACATATATATGGTGTGGATAAAGAGAGAGATGATGTTGTTATGGGCTAAAGAACAATCTCCTTGGATTCAGGTAATATCTTAATGAAGTAGGACGGTTTGTGAAACCAGAAAGTGGCGACAAATGCATTGGTCTGAGAGCATTTTTGTCGTTTGAGCGGACGGCTCTCTAACACGATTCATTCCCCCATACCGACCAGTTCCTTCAAATAATAAGTAAAAGAGAGACCACTTCGGTTTTTCTATTTGTGTACTCTATCGTTTGAGTGGTTTCACGGATTAACAATCATTTTTGTTGTCTATCTAGCATTACTATTTTAATTGTATCACTTTGAGTACTCTAAACGGTTGAGTATCCAAAGCATTTAAACAAAGTATTCCCCAAACAAATAAAACCAATTTTATAGTTGAGTCATGTTGTTTAACTTGGCCTCATATGGGCTTTTATCTATAGGCCCATCAAGATTGGCAGCAAACTTTGTACCGAATCAGCCGAAACACCTTTTGTCGTAAGGATGATGTTCTGTTCAAAGACGTCGAAAGGATGATGTCTTTGTTTACTTGGACATTGAAGTATAAAATGAACATCAATTGTCAAGATGGCCGAGTTGGTCTAAGGCGCCCGCTTCAGGTGCGGGTCCGAAAGGGCGTGGGTTCAAATCCCACTCTTGACAATATACCTTTTTTCTCTTTCTTTTTGCTATTTATTTAAACTCTGTTAATGTCTGTTTGATGATCGAAACACTGATGAAATGATATTTAATCTAAACATTATCAAACCGATTTACCCTCTGTAGACTAGTTTGTTTCCTCAAGCATTGTTATTGCATTTCATGCCATTGAATCTAATGTTTTATAGATCCACACACTAATCTCTTAGAGATAAAAACATTTTAACACAAATACAAAAATGATTGATTTTGGTTTTTCTGCATTTATTTTTTATTTTATCGACACTAAAAGAGTGTACATGTAGATTCATATAATCTACAAGATCCAGACCAGTCAATAGCTTACAAACAGACACATAGAGAGAGAGAGAAACGTTACCTACTAAGTAACAACAAATCTTTGATGCACCAAAAACGTCTTTCAGAGATTTAACAGAAGACATGAGCTTTTTGTGTACATGTGAGTGCTCAAGAAAACTCTCAAGGCTTAAGACTTACGATCTCTCGCACCACCTGAGCTTTATCTGCTTCAAAGCTCTCGTCCTCTGCAACCAAACAAACATGAATCATAAAACATAAGACGTTTGTTTACAGTGAGAATCATGTCCATTACTGATACAACTAGAGTCCCATTACCTTTGTCTGGTTTGACATCAGCCAACAATCTTAGAAGCTTGTTTTTGTTTGCCACCAGAATGTTGATGATATCTGAAGGCTTTCTTTGGTTTGCTACAAACAGCTGTAAACACACACAACAATGTCAGTGAACTTAGATTTGCTGCTTCCAAGTCTTTTTTATTTTCAAAACTCAACTAAATCACTGTAAGACAGACATTTTTCCAAAAGAACTCAACATCAATTTGCAAGGCTGATTATGTTTCACTTTGTACAAGAACGATACCTTGAAAACATGGAAAGCATCTATCTGAATAGTCTTGCTTGATTCCTGCAAGTGAGTTTTCATTCAATTTATTAGTCTCAATTCTAAAACAGTTTGGCAGAGCTAGATAAGGATAAAATAATTAAGGAAATCAGAGTAAAGCCATCATACTCTGAGAAGATTCATGAGGATTCTCAAGTGATCCATTGAGCTCACATATTTCGTCATCACAACTGAGTTTGATCGATCCAGTAATATATCGCCCAGTAACTGTAAGAAGTTACACATTATAATCAATCAGAATGCTCTGTCACTGCTATCATTTTCGTGATTACACATTTGTGATAATGATATCACAAGTTACTCTACCTTGATAGCCTGCCGTCTGGTTATATAATTGCTTGATTCAAGAAGCTTTGAATTGTAATCTGCAAAAAACTGTAAACCAATATAGCTGAAAATTCCGTTAAACAGATGCATATGCTTTGTAGCAGAACATTATGATTTGGTACATTGTAAGAGAACTTACCCAGTCTTCGTTCTTAGTGAGGAACTCAGCAACTGTAGACTTGTGCCTTGTCAGAAGTTCCTGCAAGAAAAGTTATGATGAAATGTTTACAGAAAATCTGAAACATGATTGGTTGTAGGGGAAAATCCAAGTATGTTGAAGTGTACAAGAACCTTAAAAGTGGCAGCAGCATCAGCAGCAATGTCGAAATTGGGAAGCTGTATATAGTAAAAGAACTTCTTCACATGCTGTGAGTCCAAAACATATCTGAACACAAGAAAGAGAAGAAACGGTTTACATTATAACATTGCTCCACAAAAACACCACTAGTAAACTCTTTTTTTTTTTTTTTACTATATTGAAAAATTCAAACATAGATTGTCACTTTGTAGATAAAAAAGTGGTGGTGGCTCACTTTGCAACAATCTGATGGCGGATGCACTCTCTAAACATAGTACCATAGTGTAACGCCATATCTGTGTTTTCAAAGCTGAGAGAGAGAGAGAGTGTGACAAAACAAAACCTCAAAAGATCATCAACATGTTAAAAAGATTTAAACTTTCTAAAGTGAGTCTCACCCGTCCACAAGGAAATCCATAAGGTCAATGTTGGATTCGAGATAATCAGAGGCAATAAGGCGTGAATTGACTTGTTGCCTCTGAAGATTTGCAACCACTTGTGTAGCATCTTTCCTTGCCTAATAACAACAAACAACAACAGAAGACTTTGATCTCAAATCTCTCTCTTTTTTTTTTGGATTTTAGTGAAGAGAGATGAGATGTGTTACCTCCAAGTTCAGATACTGAAGCGAAATGATCAAGCGGCGGAGAGTATCGCCCTTAAAGAACTCTTGAGTCAGCTGGGCACAAGCTTCAGCAACAGGCTCAGCGTCGCTGTTTCCATAGAGAATCAACTTCAGCTCTCGTAAGTTCTTGCTTAGTTCCGACAGCTGCCAAAAGCAATTGGGTTTGTCAGATACCAAAGGGTTTTGGTCGGGATTCGAAGAAAAAAAAATGGAGAACCTTTTCTTGGCGTTTGGACTCGCGAAGGTCGGGGATGGAGACGGATCGATCGGCGTAGGCGAGGAGATCGTTAGTCTGACGAACGATGTCAGGGGGAGTACGCGGCTTCGATTTGAAAAGACCTTTCATCTTTTGATTCGCACGATCCCTATCGCAGTTGGGTATTATTTAATGAAGCTCTCGAATTCGAATTCATTCTCCATTTTATTTTTAGTCCCTTTGCTGCTTTGATTCAATATGCTCATGCCATCATTCATTCATAGTTGGTGTTCACCACACAAAACTGCAAAGTAACAATTATTTTACTCCAGGACAAAGCCAACAAAACTGGAAAGTAATCAAATTATTTTCGTTTTAATTGTTTGTACCTTCTGAATTTTAACAACCGCATACTCCCTTCATCTTTTAAATTTTTTTCTATAAGACAAAAACAATTGTTTCACAAAATTAATTTTTATATTTTTATTGGATACTAATGGTAAAATATACATTTGAATATATTTTATTATATACTAAAATTGTGAAAAATAATTAAAGTAATAGATTTATAATTAAAATTTTATATATTATTATATGTTCGAAGATTCTAAAACATGTATTATTTAAAAATGGAGAATATCATTTTTTTTTACTATATCTAAATATTGAGATTTTCATATTAATTTCAGGTTCGATCCTTCAAGTAAGCAAATTTATATTTACGCAGGTCTTTGAATATTATTTGGTTCTAAATTTTGATTCTTATCTAAAATTTAAAATTTTATTCAAATCAACAAAAATATATCTTTCACTATATAAACTTTAAAACAAAAGAAAATATATTCTTCAAAATTTACTATAACTAATTCATAAATTGTGTTAGGCATTATGGACAGGTGATCAAAATTTAAAAGTAAAATTGCATAAAAAACAATAAAATTGATAAAAGTTTGCACTTTAAACCTTGCAGTTCAACACTGAAACTCAATAACATATTAAACTCAATAACATATTAAACATCGAAACTAATTTACTTGTTGCACACGTCAAAATTGTGATCGGTTACTGTTCATTAGCAGGTGAAAACCGGTGATGTGGCGGGTTATTTTTTTAAAAATATAAATTTTAATTATTTTAATTAATAAAAAAATAAAAAATATAAATTCAATATAAATTCTAAAAATTGATAAAAATTCAGAAAAAAATCAAGAAAAATAAAAATTCAAATAAGAATAGGGAAATTAATAAATTTATAAATTCAAAAAAGTATGATAAAATTTTATAAAAATCGATGAAAATTAGGAAAAAATAGGAAATTTTAAATAAAATATTGAAAATAATAAAAAAATTCAAAAGTTCAAATATTAAAATTAAAATTAAAATTAAAATACTTTATAAAAAGTCAAAATAAAAAATTTTAATTTTAATTTTTTAAAAAATTCAAAAGTTTAATAGTCAACAAAATGTTTTAAAATTCTATTATATCTCGTAATAGCTTTTTAGAGTGATATGATTAAATTTGCCACCATCACCTCATTTAGAACCCGAACCGAAAATTTTCAAATGCCTTGTTGGGTCCAAATCTCTAGGATCCGAAGGATCCAAAACTGATAATTAATAAAGATAAAACAACTAAATGTATAAATTCAAAAAATAATAATAAAAACAAAAATAAATTGTTAAAATCGATTAAAAATTAAGAAAAAAATATGGAAAATTAAAACCATGTGGCAAAAATTGACAAAAACCATGAAGTTGGCAAAATTTTATATTTTCAAGTGCCTTGTTGAGTCCAAATCTCTAGGATCCGAAGGATCCGAACCCGGACACCCAAACGCTCAAATGCGTACCTAACAAAAAAAGAGGTTCGGTTTCAAGTACTTTTCATTTTCAATTTTTAAATTTTGATTTTTTTTTTCAGATTTTTATAAATTTCCTATTTTTTCTATTTTTTCGATTTATACAATTTGTGATTTTTATTTTTGAATTTCATTTTTTTTGCTTTTATTATTTTTCTTAATTTTAGTCGATTTTTGCAATTTCTTTTTATGTTTGTTATAAATTTTTGAATTTATAAATTTTTTTATTTTTATTTTTATTTTTGAATTTAATTTTATTTTATTTTTCTTGATTTTTTTTTCTGAATTTGTATCAATTTTTAGAATTTATATTGAATTTATATTTTATTTTATTTGCTTTTATTAATTAAAATAATTAAAATATATTTCTTGAAAAAATAAACCGCCACGTCGCCGGTTTTACCTGCTGATGAACAGTAACCGGTCACAATTTTGATGTGTGGAACAAGTAAGTTCGTTTCGATGTTTAATATGCTATTGAAACAAGTTTCAATGTTTAAAGTGTTAGTAGTTGAACTTCAAGATTTAAAGTGCAAACTTTTACCAATTTCATGGTTTTTTATGCAATTTTCCCTTTCACCATGTATGTGGAGTTTAATTCCAAAAATTATATTATACATGTATAT
Organism: Brassica oleracea var. oleracea; assembly: GCF_000695525.1. Classification (NCBI taxonomy): domain Eukaryota; kingdom Viridiplantae; phylum Streptophyta; class Magnoliopsida; order Brassicales; family Brassicaceae; genus Brassica; species Brassica oleracea. The sequence goes on along the minus strand of NC_027754.1, from coordinate 40,452,344 downwards.
TATAAAATGCAATGCTTATCAAAAATCACATCAATCTAAATGTCACAGCAAAAACATATTTTTTTCGCGATGTTGTTGTTCTTTTTTTTTTTTTGAAACACGCAACATCAATCTAAATGTTGTTGTTCATCATATCAAATACGTTATAGGTGATTATCATATATGTTATAGGTGATTGATCATTGTATGTAACAGAAACTGAAATTATACGATAATGTAATTGATGATTTGACTAGTATCAAAATAAAAATTAAATCATAAAGAAAATTATAGATACAAAAACATTTGAAATCGTAGTTTTGGATCAGTTCTTTTGGGACAATTCAAATTTTTACATTGTTGGTACCATTATTGTATGTGGTTAATCGTCACATTTGCTTCACATTTGCTTCACATTTGCTTGTACTAGCTGCATAACGCAATCACTCAAGGCTCGATAGGTGAGATATCAATGTGTAGAAGTCATAATGTGCAAAAACCATTGCCCTATGAATCTCCTTCTATCCTCACATCATCCTTCTGTTTTTTTTTTTGAAAAATCTTAAGAACCACAACACTGGATTCTTCATGAACAAGCATTTGTATAACATATAGTGATAGATATCAAGATCGACACTAACATCCATGGGAAGATTGATTATGATAATTCATAACCAAACAAAAAGTTAAAAAAAAAAAAAACTGAAGCAGATAGAAGAGAGATAAATTCAAAGTCCTAACTGGCTCTGCATCTCCAATATAGTCTTGGCAGATTTCTGCAGCTTCTCGGACTCCTCATCAGTCATATGCACATTAGTCACAGCCACCACACCGTTACGTCCAAGCAGAGCCGGTAGACTGAGAAACACATCACCACCTTCAATACCATAGAAGCCACGAGCAAGAACCGTGACCGGGTGGATCTTACGCTGGTCACGGAGGATGGTGTAAGCCAGGTTGGCAACAGAGTAGCCAATGGCCCAAGAAGTATAACCCTTGAGACTAATGACTTCATAGGCACTTCCAACGACAGTCTGGTGAATGTCCTCAAGGGTTTGTTTCTCGTACGCGATCTGTTGCTTCTCCAGGAAGCTTAAGACAGGGATGCCTCCCACGCTTATGCTCGACCATAACGCCACCGAGCTGTCTCCATGCTCTCCCACGATGAATGCCTAAAACAACAACACACCATTATCATCGGATCTATTATTACAAAAACCGTAACTTTGGTCGGAAACTGACCTGCACATCCTGAGCATTGACGTCGATATGATCTGCGATCAAGAACCGGAACCGAGACGAGTCGAGATTAGTACCCGATCCAAGAACCCGATTCACCGGAAAACCAGAGAGCTTCCAAGCGACGTAGGTCAAGACATCGACAGGGTTAGAGACGATGAGCAAGATCGCATCGGGAGACGACTTAGCGAGCGGAGGGATGATGTGGCGGAAGAGAGCGACGTTCCTCTGGAGCAGATTGAGCCTAGACTCTCCCGGGTTCTGCCTAGCGCCGGCGGTGACGATGCAGAGATCGGATCCGGCGGTGACAGCGTAGTCAACGGAGGCGGTGATTCTGGTGCGGGGGAGGAAAGCGGCGGCGTGCTGGAGATCGAGCATCTCGCCTCGGAGCTTTTCGGGCTTGGAGTCAACGAGGGCGATCTCGTCGGCGATGTCTTGAGTGAGGATGGTCTGAGCGATGGCCATGCCGACGTTCCCGACGCCGATGACGGAGACCTTGGTACAGCGGTTGGAGGGGATAGGAGGGTCGGAGTTAAGGATCGGTTTGAAAAAGGTATTGGTTAGATCTAGCCCGCCCGGGCCTAAGGATGAACCGGATCCGTTGTTCGCCATTACACAATCAGTTGGTTTGATGGTTTTGTTTATTCTTCTTCTCCGTGTGAGTGAGAAGTGTACTTATAGAGGAGAATGAAGAACATCAAACCACTTCACATGTGATGTTTGTCCTTTTATTTCAGAATTAAAATAAAATGAAAATTCTTAAAGAAAAGACATTTTGGTCGGATTAGCCAATCAGGAAATCAGGAAAGCAGCCCACTGTTTGGGTCTTTGGTTTTACCAAACTTCGCTCGAAATGGTTTCGCCGTTTCATAAAGGCCTGCGGATTCGTTGATTTGGTTTAGTCGGGTTATGTAGTTCAATTTTTGGTTAGTTCAGAAGAGCTGCCAAATCAACCCAAACAAATTACGGTTTGGTTTTAACAAATACGATTTTTTTTTCAAATTCGAACTAAACCAAAAATTTTAGGCTTTGGTTATTAGACTCCGGTTAACTGGGGTAGTTTCGGTTATATTTGAATTTTTTTGGTTAGTTGATTAGTTCGGTTTGTTGGTATAAATCAGGTTTTAGCTTAACTAAAATTTAAAAGCATACAAAATTGAGGTAACCAGTTGTCTAATACATGCGGCATTCTAGGAAAAAAATAAAACGCATTAAAAAAATTGACTAACCGAACCAATAACCGAATTGGTATTGAAAATATGGAATTAATATCGAAATATGTAGATCGGTTCAGAACTAATAACTGAACATGAACCGAAATAGTTGATTCTGTTCGGTTCAGCCTATATGATTGGGTCCATTTAAAACACTGTATTGATTCGGTTCAAAACCACATACAGTACTTAGTTTTATCATCAAGACTTGGAACCTACTACTAAGGAAATCTTATAAAAATAAAATAAAATAAAATCAAAAGAAGCTTTTGTTGACGTGCATTGGTATTAAGAGACTTGGCTATTGCAAATATATCCTGCAGAATAAATAATACAAGCTTTGGAATAGTCGTTATTACTTGTCAAGAAAGAAAAGCTGGTAGCATGACTTAAGCATCAACCGACACAGAAAGCATATTATTGCTTTCATTATCATATGTACAAAAAGGTAACTCAACTCTTTATAGACTTCACATTAAAGTGTTACTACTCAAGGTTGAGAATGAGGTCACGTGTGGTACACTGAGAGGAAGGACGAGTCAAAGAAATGCTGCATCTATTGGTCCTATAAAACTCTCTCCACTCATCAATCTTCGCCACTTCGTGATGAGACAAAGCAGGCATGCATCTCCTGTCCACAATCTCAAGTATCTTCTCCGTTCTCCCCAGATGCATCGCAGCTTCTCTCACCGACTCTTCCCTCACTTCCACCGCCGTCACCAAACACTTCATCCCGATCACCTGCGCCGCGTTGCAAAAGCATCCCGCCACTATGTCCAACACCATTCTCTCCACATCTTTCAACAGAGCCTCCTCCTCTGTTCCAACATCTCTCGACCCGTACTTGTTCAAAAGCGTTTGGCTGATTCGGTACATAGAGTTAGCCGCCAGAGTCTTGATGGGCCAGTGAGAAGGCTTATGCTTCATGCAAAATATCAGATTCTTCTGCCACAACTCTGTAAACTCTTTCTTAGCTAAACCCACCATCTCTTCAAGAACCTGTCTTGTTGTTTTCTGTTGTTTAGATAGTTTTCGAAGATCCACGTCGAGCCACTTATGGTAGAGATCAACTCCTAACCAAACCACTTCAGCAGCTTTCCTGCTGTTAGCTAACTCTCCTTCAGTGTCCAAAACGTCTTCAAACTTCTTCACATAGACCAACGCCTCGTTCACAGCCTTCACTAACTTCTTCAAAGAGCAAGGCTTTACGTTGGGAAGAGCAACAGCTATACTCGTCAGTGTTACTAAAGGAAGCGCCCAGCTATTAGGTGGCTCTCCAGAGGCTAACGAAACAACCTCATCGCTGTCGAAATCCCAAATCCCTTCAAACCCTTGCGAGATTGAAGTTGTTGCTGCTGCTTCCAAGAGCTCTATCAAGTTCACAGGCTGCTGTTTCCGACCCTTCTGTATCAAATGCTCCGTCGCCTCGCGGTTGCTGCGCGCCATGTAGTCCACCAGCTCCTCCTCTCCTTCAAGATGGAGAACAAATCGTCTCGTCGATAAAGAGGAAGAAGACTCGGAGTTTGAGACAGTACTCTCGAATTTGGAGGTGAATAATAAACAACACAACGAGATTCTGCTAACAAAGTAAACAGTGACGAAACGGAGAAACTTGCTAGCCAAGACTAACCCACGCTGCGTTGCGATGCAGACGTCAAGCATCCATCTGCTTACGTCGTGCGCAAGCTTCCTGCTTCGGCGACCGTGGAGCATCCAAAGGCTCAAGGGACGTTCTCTCTTCTCGGAGAGACACTCGAACCAATAGCTCTCTACTCTCAGCTCATCTCTCAAACTTTTCTTTGATGGACACCTCGAGTTCACCGCGCTGAACCACCTGCTCGCTGGAGCAATGGTTCCAAAGGCTATTGCAGCCCCCTGAGAGACTAGAACCAGAGTGGTCGACCATTTGTAATCAGACTCTCCGTTACAGAATCCAACCGACCGCGGCTGCAAGAAGTAAGACCTGACAATAGCTTCAGCTAAAGCAGCCGCACTCAAGAAACAGAGGAAGCCAGAGGCGGTGCACGTGACGGAGCGAGCCATCACGAACTGAGGGCTAGAGGTATGAGCCATCATCCAGAACTTCATCAGATCTTCTCTCAGCTTAGGCACTCCCTTTCTCCTCTCAGCGTACGAAGGACACTCCTTCAAAGCGAACTCGTACTTCTTCTTATACTTGAGCTCCAAGTAACGCTTCGTGGCGGGAATCGCGATCGCGGAGAAGCTCAAGATCATAAACACGAGAAGCATTAGAACGGTGACGAGAGCGTGCTCTCGAGTGAAAACGTAGATGGCGCCCGTCCCCAGCTGGATACAGATGTTGGCGACGTCGGTGACGACGAGAATCCCGAGAGCCACGAGGTTCATGAGGAGGTCTCGAGTGACCATGAAGCCTAGAGAAGGCATGGAGTTGGCCATCACGACGCAGAAGAAGACGCTGCTGCTGAGCTTGGCGAGCTGGTCTTGGCGACTAGGCATGGGAGTGTTGAGATCTAAAGAGAGTTTGACGCAGACGGAGATGAAAGTGAGAGTTGTGGCGTTGAGTGAGAAGTACTTGCAGGGGAACCAGTATTTACGGTGGCGGAAGGCGTGGAGAAGGTCGGCGAACATGGCGGCTCCGCAGATGAGTGAAGCGGTAGCTACGTAGATGCCTATGGAGGGTAAAGGTTTGCTGAACTCTGCATCGGTTAGATTCCCGTGGGAGTCGCACCCCATCACTAGATCTCTTTCTCTCTTACTTCTCTCGAGTCTTCTGTTTGTGTGTGTTTGTTGATGTTGATAAAAGATTGAGAATCTTCAAAGAACTTTTTTAGTATTTTGTTCATTCAAAAAGTTGTTTGACTTGTCTGAAGTAAGACTTATTCAGAGACAGAGACAGAGACCCGACTGTTTGTTCACTAACACACGGCTCTAATCCTATGTAGGGCTTTTCTCTGGGCTTTTAAGTGTTCGTCTACAACAACCACACGATCTGTTTTTTTTTTTTGAGAAAAAAAAAATTAAGGACTATGACAATTGAATTGGGTATGTAAGAGAGATCAAGAAATAATTGGAAGATTAGAGAAAGTCTTGGTGAATTTGAAAACAAGAGAGAAAGTGACAAGTTTTGACAAGACTCGGACAAATTTCTCTTGAAAAATTTGAGCACAATTTTAAGTTGTAACACAAATTTTTATACCATAAGTCAACTAGTCATATATATATGTATACAAACCAAATTTGCTGTTTTTGTGAGGTGTGGGTGCTACTAATGAAATATAACCAAAGCATTAACTAGATCATTGTTTATAATCTTATACTAATAACCGGTTTGAGTCAACTGGCCGCTGAACCAGAAGGTTGTGAAGTAAAAAAATATTAAGACAAAATCTACAGGTCAGATTGGGTTCTGTTCTGTCTGATAAGCCTTAAAAAGAGTTCACCAACCCACAAAACTAAAGGTTGAATAAAGTACAGGTCACCACCTCCATTTTTGTTCTTTTACTTTTATAAGGTTCATATAATAATAACAAATGTACATAAAAAAAACAAAAAAAACAAATGTACATATAATTCTTGCTAAGTGTTGTTTGTCTAATCCTCTTATCATTGTTTCATCTAATAAGTTAATAACTAAACCATAAGACTTGGAAGCAAAGAAGGGCAGAGATATGAAAATCCTTTTTTTAATTCAAAGAGAGATATTGAGTGACTTCCACTAATACAAAGAAACCTTAGTTTGTGCAATATTTTGCGGTTAAGCTATTAATTGCTGAGGCAACACCTTTTCATCCTTTTGCTTTCCTTCTTCCAAGTTTCAACCCATCTCATTCTTTTTAGCAATCAAACTTACAAACTCACTTGGATAATGTACAGTTTTCATTCAAAATTATCATAATTGTTATCTGTTGTTACCTACATTCACAACCTTATCAGAACTAATAAAGACAAAAGGATACAAGAGAATATGATTGTTAATTTACTGAAAAAAAAACAGAAAGAAAAAAAAGGGTTTCACCAAACGAAATACTTCAATCATTTTAATTACCTTTATCCTGATGATTAGTGTCTTTATATCTGTCATATGCTGCCTCTCCTTCCAACTCCTTTTGGATTATTCTCTGCTTCTCTTGCTTTACACATTTATAATTTCCATTTGAGGTCGAACCATATCCCTGTTTTTAATTTAATTTATTTTCACACAATGTGCCTTTAGATAAAATAAAACCCATTAGTTAACGTTTGGAACATGAAAAATATGCGCTAGCCGGTAACTTTGATGATGAACAAAATCTAAAGGACAGTAACTTACAACCTTTCATTTACTTGGCCATGTAAAATCATAGTGAAAAAAATCCATGTAACTGAGAGAGAAAGTCAAATAAAATAATAGAATTGAAAGCATTTTAGAATTGAAAATTAATGAAATGAAATGAGTAATGAAAGAGAGAGATAAGTAGAGGTAAGGGTTGGTTACTGTCAATGGCTTGAAACAGAGACGGTTGCTTGAGAATGGGGAAAAGAAAATAAGTAAGTTTAACTCTCTCTCTCTCTCCTTAAACATCAATTCCTTAAAGGAATGGTCTCTCTCTATAAAAGCTTGTGTGTATATATATTAAACTCCTCTGTACCATTCCTTTAAACTGCTTACACCAAAACTCATTATCTATACTGCAAACAAAGAAGGGAAGAGCCTTTGAAAGTAACAATGACTGCAGGAGAAAACCCTTTTGCATCAAACACCTCTTCTCTGCAAAGCCAGCTTAAAGGTTCTTCTTTTCTTCTCTATGATTTTTATTTCCTCAAATCCTTCTGAGTACTTGCTTAACGTTTGAGGGATGTTCTGCTTTCTTTTCATTTATATTACTACAGAAAAGGACAAGGAGCTTTTGGCTGCTAAAGCTGAAATTGAGGCTTTGAGAACAAATGAAGAGCTCAAAAACAGAGCATTTGAGGAGGTATGTTAGCATAAAAACATGACCATTCCTATTTTTATGATCATCATCTATGTTCATGATGATTTCTCATATTTAAAATCACTTCTTCTAGTTTCTTGAGCTCTGCTGATGCTACTTGTTTGTGCTTCAGCTTACAGAAAACGTGAGGAAGTGGGAGGAAAGACTTGGACAAAAGGTGCGTTTTCTCTCAAAGACTATATGATATTTGTGATGGAACTCATGTCAAAAAAAAACATTTAGAAATGGATTCAGAAAGAATAGTAAAAACTAAGTTAAGATTGTGTCATGGAAGAGCAGGAGGTGGAGATGAAGAAGCTAGAAGAAGAGAAGGAAGATGCATTGGCTGCACAGGAAGCTGCAGAAGAAGCACTTAGGAGGGTTTACACTCACGAACATGAAGATGATTCTCTACCCCTAGAATCAGTTATAGCTCCTCTTGAAGCTCAGATCAAGTTTCAAAAGCATCAGGTCTTGATTATATAGCTTCTTGTTTTGTTCTTACAAGCATCATGGCTTGACTATATAGCTTTCTTGTGTGTGTTTAACAGATCTCTGTGCTTCAAGAAGACAAGAAAGCTTTGGAACGGCTGACAAAGTCAAAAGAATCAGCGCTTCTTGAAGCAGAGAGAATCTTGAAAAGTGCACTTGAACGTGCTTTGATTGTTGAGGAGGTTCAGAACCACAACTTTGAGCTTAGACGACAGATTGAGATCTTCCAGGAAGAGTACAAGTTTCTCGAGAAAATCAACCGCCAGAAAGTGTTGGAGATTGAGAAGCTCTCTCAAACTATTGGAGAGCTGGAGGAAGCAATCTTGGCAGGAGGAACAGCTGCAAATGCAGTTAGAGACTATCGCCGCCAAATCTCTCAGCTTAATGCAAGTGTCCTGTTAATTTCTTCTAATTAAACTCTCACATTTGTTTTTAAAAACTCATAAGATGTTTTCAAACAGGAAGAGAAAAGAACATTGGAGAGAGAGCTGGCTAGAGTCAAAGTGTCAGCAAGTAGAGTGGCTCTTGCCGTTGCTAACGAGTGGAAAGATGAGAATGATAGAGTAATGCCTGTAAAGCAATGGCTTGAAGAGAGAAGGCTTCTCCATGTAACTACTCTTTTCACTTACACAACCAAATACACAAAACTGAGTATTGTTTTTGTGAAATTTTTGTATCTTGTGTGCAGGGAGAAATGCAGAAACTGAAAGATAAACTAGCTGTTTCAGAGAGAACAGCCAAGGCTGAAACACAGCTAAAGGTGGTTGGTTATATTTTTAAATCTTGTGTCAAAAGTAAGTGTAGTTTCTAATGCCTTAATCTATACAGGAGAGGTTGAAGCTGAGGCTGAAAACAATAGAAGATGGCTTGAAGGGTTCTATCTCTCAAACAACTACAAAAACTGAAAAATCTGGCAAGATTTTAGGATTCTTGACGAGTGGTGGTGGTGGTGGATCAAAGAAAAGGTCTAGTTCTCAGCCACGAGGCTCAATTACAGGAAGAATCCATGCTCTGAATCAGCCAACCAATAGAGCTGCAGAGACTGATGGAAAAGAGAACTCGAAGATTTCAGCAAACGGATTATCTGATCAGGATGCTAAGGGAGAAGATATGGTGTCAGGGTTCTTGTATGACAGGCTTCAGAAGGAAGTGATTGCTCTAAGGAAGGTTTGTGAGAGTAAAGAGGGTACTATAAATGCTAAAAATGAAGAAATCAAGGTGAACTGCAATCTTTTTTCTTGTTGTTTTATTGCTTCAGTTATATGAAACTTGCTTAACAAGTTAACATCGCCTTTGTATTCAGATGTTGTTGAAGAAAGTGGATGCTCTAACGAAAGCTATTGAAGTGGAGACAAAGAAGGCAAAGAGGGAAGCTGCGGCTAGAGAGAAGGAAAACACATTGGCCTTGTTGAACGAAGAACCGAAACAATGTAGAAAAGCAAACTTACCTCGAAGGTTTGGTCATCATTTCATTTTTTTGTCTTCGAGAAATATAAACAGTCAAACTTCATGACAAAGTTGATATTTATATGTCTACTATGCTAACGTTGTGCAGCCGTGTACACAATTCACGTTGAAGATCCTAGAGGAAGACGAAGCTTGGGAATGAATATATTAAAAGAGGTGTACATATGGAGTGTTTGGTGGGTTATAGAACGTGGAAGTAAAGCTTCAATTAAAGAAGAAACGTGTGTGTGACTGTGTGTGTTATATTGTTTGGATTGTAAACCATGAGTGATTAGCTATTATCATGATAACTTAAAAGTAAATCAGAGTCTTCTCGACACAAAAAAAAAAAAAAACAGGAGAACACAAGATGATCTCTATAGTAGCAAAAAGATCTGAACATGAACCAAACATTAATTGTATATATCATTTTTATTACAGCAAATAAGAAGAGACATTATATACAAAGACTGTTTCTCTTTCTCTCAAGAAGTGAGAAGGAACCATATAGAAAAAAAAAATGAAAGGCATGATTGAAGTCTCTATTAACATGGTACTCAGTGTAAGGTGATGTTGCCTGCTGTATAGAAGCGCAAGCCGTTGGAGGAAGAAACTAGTTTGATACCTCTGTGAATCTTGTGAGAGCATCGGTACGGTTTAGGAACAGAGAGTGGTTTGATGGAACAAGCCTTGTCTAGGTCAGGAATTGCATGTAGGTCAGAAGGAAGATCGATGGTGAATTGCCCAAAATCATTTGTGACAGCTTTGATCACTTTGGATCTCCTTCTATGTCCAGTATGGCACATGATGCCAACGGTAGCACCTGCATGACGACGATTATGTGTTAGAGAAGTTCCAATAAGGGACATGAACTTATTTACTCAATATTGATCATTTTCAGTACGTACCAGAAATAGGATCGGAGGAGGAAGATAGAAGAGAGGCGGTGAGGATGACGGAGGAGAGTTTGAGTTCGCCGTAGCCAGCTATCTCCACCATCTCCTTTCTGGTCCATCTCATTCTGTCACCAACTGCTTCCCCCAAAGCCACCATGAAGACCAAAGTCAAGGCACGGAACAAGAACCTCATCTCCAATTTTTCTGATACTATAATTATGTAAACAACTACCAATTGGCTATGAAATGGAACAAGCAAGCGTCTGTATATATATATATATATATATATACACAATAGATGATGGATTGGTTGTGTAAGATTAAAGGATAGGATGGCCTTCATATGTCTTTTTCTTATAAATAAAATAAAAAGGAAAAAGCCTCTTCCTTCATTTGACTTTTATATTCTTTGGTCAATTTGCCTGTCTCCATAACAATAAATAATGATATATGTCTTTATTAATACACACGCCAATTCTAAGCAATTACTTGTTTACCTAATAATTGTTTCTTCTTCTTCTAATTAATTCATAAGTTGATAATTGTTTTTATATCTTCTTTTAATTAATTAATTAATTGATATTTGTTTTATTTTCTAATTAGTTAATAAATTGATATTTGTTTCTTCTTCTTCTTCATTAAAATTAAGAAATTGATAGCATATTTTTATTAATTAACAAATTTGATAAGTGTTTGGTTAAACATTAATAAATTTGTAATGTCTTTTATCTTTCCTAATATTATTGTTTCAAAGTCTAACCTAAATTTGGAGGGATGGGTCAGAATTCACAAATATTCAAGCCTGCCCCAACTGTTTTTCTTTTCTTCTAGACATTTGTAGCATTTGAACAAACACATTATCATATCATTTCTTTTTCTCCTTTTTGGGATGTGTTTTTGTGTGAGTTGGTTGTCGAATGAAAAATACAAAAAAGTTTATCTGAATGATGTGTTTATGATAATATATAATCTTAAAACTCAGAAAGAAGATGATTGAATATAGTTCAAAGTTTTAATTGCATTTGCAGCATTTATGAAAACAAGTTCAACAAATTTTTATATAAAAATGAAAATCAATTTAACATTTTAACCAAAAAACAAGATTATATAGATTCCAAAAAAAAGTCTTCAGAAAAGAAAACACTTGTTAATAAAATATTATCCACGTAAGGAAGGGGTTTAGTTGACCCACATACAAACACCATTTATGGCTGCTAGCCTGCTACTTCTGTTGAATGTCTTCCTACTTCCTTGGCATCTGCCCCACCATACACACAATCTGTAGAAGGAACGTACGATCATTTTGGTCAAAACGGCAACAGCTTTTCTCTAATTTATAATTTCGCCACCAAATAAATTAGTTTCTTACAATTAAGTTCCAATGTTTAGATATTGATCAAAATAGCCCACGTTTTGGTGTTTGGGCCTCACATTGTCGGATCCGAAAGTGTCTCTCGAGTTTCCGTAGATCATGGCCTCATCGTCTTGCCCAAGCGCCAGAAGCTTCTTTATCCCAAAGTCGGAAACAAGCTCTCCGATGACTCGCTGTTGCTCTCTCAGATCCCGAGAATGAAATGAATTGAAAGTTTTGGATTTTTATTTTAATTCAGTACAACGGAAGATGATATAATAGTAGATCAAGCGACATCTCAGGACATTGTTGATGACTTTGAGCTTGGTAAGGACGAAATGGGTTGATGTTAAAGACAAAGAGCTTAACAAGCAGAAGCTGAGGAGAAGAATTGATCAGTACAAGGTCTGTTCTTTGTCTTAAAAGAGTCGTGATTTTAATAATCAGTACGAATGACGCTTGAAAGATATTAGTTGCTCGTAAATGGTCAGTGATCTAATGCTGACTCAGTACCTTCTGGCGATAACAGACCTTGATGATTTGAGTTCTTTGGATCATATATAGCAGAGCAGATAGGAGTCATTCACAGAAGATAACATCAAAAGGCGCAGGCAGGCACACATAACTTTCTTTTAATCTTATCGACTTTGTTTAGATATGTTGTTACTGCCTACTTTGCATGTTTTCTACTAAGCAATAGGATGATTGCAGCAAGTTAAGAAAATGACTATATTAATATTATTATTTATGTTATATCAATGTTAAGAAAATGATTTTCTTTCTATTTTAAGAGTACATGCTACATACTTTAAGGTTTCTTATTTTAGGATTCAAAGATTTTGATGTCTAAAAATAGAATGATGGATAAAGGAAAAGGAGAAGGAAGGCCTTAAGAGGGACAAAAGGACATAAGCGCAAAACATGGCGACCCTTTGGTTCATTGTTTGGAAGAAGAAACATCCTGAGGATCAACATCAATCTCTCTCTCTTTCTGTTCCATCACGGTAAAAGTAAAACAAAGACAAACACTTTGTGTTTGAGGGAGGATCAATGGCGAAGATGAGAGCTGATGCTCCGGTGATGCCTCCGGAGACTCTTCCTCGGAGCAGTGAGGTGGGAGAGATTGACACACGTGCTCCCTTCCAATCCGTTAGAGACGCCGTTAGTTTATTCCGTCAAGTTAGCTTCCCAAAGCAGCAGCAACAACAACAACAACAGCGTCTCTCCTCCTCCACCTCATCCTCTCAGGTACCCTATCATTCACCCTTCTCTCATTTTCATTCTGCATTGTTCTGAAATAGCTTTTGTTTCTTTCTTTCTTTGAAGGATGCACCGGATGTGTCGGCCGAAAAGGAGACGCAGCTTCTATTAGCAGAACAAGAAATGGAGAGAGTCCAGCTATGTCTTGATACCTCTGTCAAAGCGAAAGCAAAAGCACTCTCCGACCTCGACTCTGCTCAGAGGAAGGCATCTGATTTGAGGGCTAAACTAGAAGCCACCAAACAATCCAGAAAATCCGCCATCATGACCAAACACACAATGACTCAACGGTTAGAGCAGCTCCAATCCGAAAACCAAGAAACAGAGAGCGTAAGAGAGGATTACATCTTATCCACCGCAGAGCTGTTCATGGCGAAGCGGGAGCTAAAGGAAATCAAACAAGAATTCAGCATTTCCGTGGAAGAGAGGTTAGCTGAGCTTCAAAAAGCAGAGGAAGCAGAGTGTTCATCAGTGGTTAACTCCCGAAAGATCAAAGACATGACGGAGGAGATAGCCGAGATGCGGGACACTGTTCTGAGACTGAACACCGATGCTGATAAGAAAAAGGAGGAAGAGGTAAAGATAAACGAGGAGAGAATGGCTGCGAGGGAAACTTACGCGGCAAGGAAGCGAGAGGCTGAGCAGAGGCTGGAGGATCTGAGGCGAGATTGCGACCCTGAACTGAGGAAAGAGATAGATGAGCTAGCGGAGATATCCGCGGGGAACGAGCGTTTACAGGAGGAGATCAAACTCGCTCGTGAACTCAACGAGGCCAAGAGCGAGATGCAAGAGATTTGCGATGAAGAGAGATCATACAAAAGCTTGGTGGGGTCGCTGACGGTGGAGCTGGACGGAGTGCAGAGAGAGAACAGAGACCTGAAGGAAAACGAAAAGGAGAGACGAGAAGTCGAGGAAGGAGAATGGGTTGAAGCGAGCCGTAAGGTCGAAGTAATAATGCGTGAAGCAGAGGAAACAAGACAACAAGCTGAAGAGATGAGGATGCTCGTCGACGAACTCAGGAGAGAAGCAGCAGCCACGCATATGTCGATGGGTGAAGCAGTGAAACAGCTGGAGATAGTTGGAAAAGCCGTGAAGAAAGCCAAAACGGCTGAGAAGAGAGCTGTGGAAGACATGAGAGTGCTTACCGATAAGAAGGAGAGCTTGACGCATGGTGAGCCTGACAAGAAGATTAGGATATCGCTGAAAGAGTACGAGGAGTTGAGAGGGAGGCATGAAGAGTCGGAGAGAATGGTACAGTACAAAGCGAAAACGGTTGCTGCGCAGCTGGAAGAGATCAACGCGAGCAGAGTGGAAGGGGAGAGAATGTTGGAGGAGAAGTTGAAAGAGATCGAAGAGGTGAATGATGCGATTGATGCTGCTTTGAGAAATGCAGAGATCGCAGAGGAAGCACACTGCATCGTCGATGCTGAACTTAGAAAGTGGAAACCACAAGAATTGTAGGAGATGATGATGGTATTGATGGTTTAGGTGATTAGGGTACTTACTAGAATGTCCATACCAACATATATATACATATGTTGATAATCTACTCAGAGTTGTTGATAAGTGCATTTATACTGAAACAAAGACTTGAAACATAATTTTTAAGGCCATCTCTCTTTTGTTCACGTTTGGATGTGAAATTGAACATAATATTGTAATAGACTAGGAAATGCATACAAGATACAACGACCATTTGTCTCTCTTTTTTTCTTCCCATTTATGAGACTCCATTTTGCAAATTCCTAGTTAGTTATTGTCCTCTTTAACTTCAATTTAGTGAAACTAGGAGTTTGGCCCGCCCTACGGACGGGTTAGTAATTGAAAAATTACATAATATATTATCAATTTTATTGAGTATTTCAAAATTATTAGTTTACTTTAATTTGAAAACGATCTCTATTTTTAATATGTAGGATTTGTTATTCTTATTATAGGTAAAATTTACAATTATAATACAAAACATTACAATTATACATGTATTTCAAATTCATAAAATTACAACTATACATTTTTATATATTATCTATTTTGAGAAACGGTAATATTTTGTTGAAATTATGTTTTTTGTATCTATATTATGTTTTTTCCAACGTATCTTTTGATTTTTTTTGTTGAAAACTTGAAATACTGATAAATACTTACATACTATAATTAACTTTATTGTTAGTTTCAGAGAATCTAACGTTCTTGGTTGTTTGCAAAGCAAATACTGGTGTGAAAAAATAGGGTATACATATCAAAAAAGCTGTTGTGTATTTATATATTGTTTGCTTTTCTACTTAAAACCATAAAATAAGAGGTGAAATTCATTTAAATATCCTCTCTTGACTTTTGTGGTTATAGGATATGTTGAGAGAAGTGCAAATACACCTCCTAGCTTTTAGTATGTCATTCATAACCTTCCAATCTTACCATATGATTCAAGTGTAGGTGAAGATAATTTAGGCACTACATAACACACATATGTAAATATATTGGTATTGCGTATGTACTACGTATTTTATATTTTTCAAGTCTGAAAGTTTCATCCTTGGCCTTATTTCTTTGTGATATTGTGATACATACTAAATAGTTATCTCTTCTGTGATAAAAACCATCAAAGAATGCACAAAAGATGTCATCTTAAAGCTATTTGACTCAAACTTTGAGTGAGTGTGACTTCTTCCCACTTCCAAGTGGACCGACTTTCCAGCTAAATTGAGAAAGAAAATAGGCCAAATCTATGATGAGACCAGCAAACTTAAACTTCTTTAGGTAATCTTCATCGACAAAGGAAGCATGGTTTGGTCTTATATCTTCTGCAGTCGTCAGGAGATACAGTGAACAACTTTCTCTTTGGGTAAAAAATCTCTTTGGAAATCAGGAAGAACCATTCCAGAACTACTCCATCACCATAAGCTTCTTCTCTCTTAAAACGCGCCAAGATATCACTGTTAAGAGTTGTAGCATCCGCAAGCTGTAAAATTGATCACCCAGACATGTCAATCTCGATATGAAGCATCTCTTCCTTTGTTTCCATAAACATCATTTTTCCAAAATGATACCGGATCTGGAAATACCTACAGTCTCTCGGCTTTAATACCCAATTTTGATCCCCCAACTCGTGAAAAAAGGGCGACAAGAGAGTAGAGTACAGCTTTCGTAGACTTGATCATATCCTCCACTTGTTCCATGACACATTTTTCTGATTCAGATAGAGCTACAATTGTCTTCATCACTGTTAGATATCTAGTCCAAGTCTTAGGACAGTATGAAAGAAATCCAGGACTGTCTTCTTGCAAGATCGACTCAGTAATGTCCATGCTCATCTTCAATGTACACAGTAAAGAAACTGTGTACACAGCCGACCATTAAAGTAACTAGTTAATTCGGGTGCTACGCCTCGGGTTAAATTTTATTAAAACTAGGAAAAAAAAACCAAAAAAAATTCAAAGGTTTCAATTTTTATATAGTATAAATTTTTTTTATTTTTTTCATTAAGAAAACTGTGTGCTGTCTTTTCTTAAAATAAAAACGTCATGAAGTGCGGTTATGATAAGTGGAAACGCTAGACAGTTAGGTAAATGAGCGACAAATACAGGTTGATGCATCGCTGGATTTGCTGGAAATCAACCCGTCTCTTCGCCTTCTTCTCTTGTCGTCTTTGTGATCAGGGGATCTCGATATCTCAATGTCTTACGCTTATCTCTTCAAGTACATCATCATCGGCGATACTGGTAACTCCTCCTCCCATCTTCTTTCTGAATCGAGATGAACAACCATTCATTGATCGATGTTGATTTCTGGTAAAATTCAGGAGTAGGGAAGTCATGCCTTCTGCTACAGTTCACCGATAAGAGGTTTCAGCCGGTGCATGATCTCACCATTGGTGTTGAATTTGGGGCTAGGATGATCACCATCGACAACAAGCCCCTCAAACTCCAGATCTGGGATACCGTACTCACTCTCTCTTTTTTTTTTTTGAAATTTTGTGCACTTTGCTCAATCTTGAAACACTCGTATGATCCTTGACTCAATTGCAGGCTGGTCAAGAATCGTTTAGGTCTATTACAAGGTCTTACTATAGAGGAGCTGCAGGTGCATTGCTTGTCTATGATATCACAAGGTGAAACCACTACTAGCTAAAGTTTCCTTTTTTTGTAACTAGACAGTCACAGTATATATTGTTCTTCGTTGGCAGGAGGGAGACGTTTAACCATCTGGCCAGCTGGCTCGAGGATGCGAGGCAGCATGCAAACGCGAATATGACGATAATGCTCATTGGGAATAAGTGTGATCTTGCACACAGAAGGGCAGTGACCACGGAGGAAGGAGAGCAGTTTGCAAAGGAGCACGGTCTTATTTTCATGGAAGCCTCTGCCAAGACTGCTCAGAATGTCGAAGAGGTAACTAAACCCTCCCTTTGCAGTTCCAGTGTGATTGTTTAGGCTTTAAACGTAGATTTCTAAAGCGTTTTGTTCATATATGAGAAGGATTAAGTCGGTTACAACTATAACATAGAAAAAGATAACTAGTGTGTCCCATCCCACGAAAGTTCTCCCTACTTGTTCTACGCTTTACACGCCAGTAGAAATGCTAAATTAGGCGTGAGTGTGATGATGTGTGTTGCGTTTTATGAAAATTTGGCTAGGCATTCATAAAGACAGCGGCAACAATATACAAAAAGATTGAAGATGGTGTGTTTGATGTGTCAAATGAGTCGTATGGAATTAAAGTTGGATATGGAGGCATCCCGGGGCCATCAGGTGGAAGAGACGGATCCACGTCGCAAGGAGGAGGTTGTTGCGGCTAAGATTGGGAATGGTGTCTATGTCATATAAAGCAAAAATCTCTTCTGTTTAAATTATATAGTTTTGTAAATCGTTTGGTTTTCGATTTGGTGACTTTGTGTTGTGTTGGATTTCGGATCATTCATTTATCTATAAGATGTGTTTTGCATATCAAGGGATATGGTTGAGAGGTAGGATATGATTTTGGAACAGATTGTTATTGTATGGCTAACATAATAACACAACAACCAGTTATTATAACAAAAAAATAACATAATAACCAGTTACAAATAACATAATAACCAGTTATTGTATGGCTAACCCAATAACGAAAGTTTCGTAAGGGGACTGAAGCAGACTACCATGAGACAAAAGATCTTCTTTCAAAAGAGATTCAATTCGGAACTCTTATATGTCCAAGGTTCAATATTGAAATAATTTCAGAGGTTTTTCCTGACTTTGTCCGTGTCAACAAACAATTCGAAATGCCTCGACTTTTTTAGAACAGGTCTGGGTCAAATAGCAATGATTCGAAGCACTTATTTTTACACTATTTCGGAAACCCAAGGACTCAATCGTATGGATATGTAAAATACAGGATTTCCAATCCTAGCA
>NC_027754.1:40397262-40428382 GCF_000695525.1 Brassica oleracea var. oleracea | reverse complement strand
GCTTCTTTACTGTCTCAACCTCATCTTTTTCAAGTATTTACAATATTGCCACTGCAATGAATAGTGGCAACAACCTTGTACGAACTGTTTGGAGCTTTTATTGCCCTTTAATGCACGTAAATCTCTTTACACTCTCTCTGTTTCAATTGTTATGAACTAAAAACAACATTTCTTTCACTTTCTCTCTATATTCATCCAAAAAACTCAAGCTTTTGATTCAAAATATGGGCTATGGTTGACAGAGCCATATTTCTTTCGTTTTTACTTACGGTTGCTTTCGTTTGAGGTTCTGGGTGGTTGGAGAAGACCTTGTGTGCAAACGAAGTCATCTCACCTAGTTTAAGGTACGAATTTGAATTTTTTTTCAAGATCTGTTCGCGTAGAAGACTTACTAGTAAGTCATCTGTATGTAGAAGACTTACTGATGAGTCTTCTGGTCAAACGGACGACTTAAATTAAGTCGTCCAGCTTTGTTTGTTAAAAAAAAACACTTCAGACGACTTATATATACGTCGTCTATGAGAAACGGGCTAGTTTTGCATTTGACCGAATCGTGTCAGATCTTTGACTATTTCTGGACGACTTATAATTCAGTCGTCTCTGGGAAAGTTAAAATTTCAATATTTTATGAAAACTTGACGACTTACGTGTAAGTCGTCCTAGGTTAGTTTTGTAATTGAAAAATAAAACTTCATAATTTAACTTTAACCAGACGACTTAATATAAAGTCGTCCAGCTAAACGACTTAATTTAAGGTCGTCCGGGATAAGCAAGGTTTGACCAGAAAATTGGGAAAAATTCTGGACGACTTTGCTTTCCCCGGACGACTTTAAATTAAGTCTTCTGGAGGGACGACTTTATATTAAGTCGTCTGGTTAAAGTTAAATTATGAAGTTTTATTTTTCAATTACAAAACTAACCTAGGACGACTTACACGTAAGTCGTCAAGTTTTCATAAAATATTGAAATTTTAACTTTCCCAGAGACGACTGAATTATAAGTCGTCCAGAAATAGTCAAAGATCTGACACGATTCGGTCAAATGCAAAACTAGCCCGTTTCTCGTAGACGACGTATATATAAGTCGTCTGGAGTGTTTTTTTTAACAAACAAAGCTGGACGACTTAATTTATGTCGTCCGTTTGACCAGAAGACTCATCAGTAAGTCTTCTACATACAGATGACTTACTAGTAAGTCTTCTACGCGAACAGATCTTGAAAAAAAATTCAAATTCGTACCTTAAACTAGGTGAGATGACTTCGTTTGCACACAGGGTCTTCTCCAACCACCCAGAACCTCAAACGAAAGCAACCGTAAGTCAAAACGAAAGAAATATGGCTCTGCAACCATAGCCCATATTTTGAATCAAAAGCTTGAGTTTTTTGGATGAATATAGAGAGAAAGTGAAAGAAATGTTGTTTTTAGTTCATAACAATTGAAACAGAGAGAGTGTAAAGAGATTTACGTGCATTAAAGGGCATTAAAAGCTCCAAACAGTTCGTACAAGGTTGTTGCCACTATTCATTGCAGTGGCAGTATTGTAAATACTTGAAGAAGATGAGGTTGAGACAGTAAAGAAGCCATTTTCGAAAAAAAAAAAAAAATGTTAATGGCATTTTCGTAGATAAAGTGCAGGTATGGGGTTAAAATCTCAAAAAAAAAAGGAGTCAAAAGAAAAGGTTAGTTTTCTGTTTGACTCCAAGTTTTGAGTCACTTTTGCAAAAAGCCCTACACCATAAGAGAGAATTTGTATTTTACTAAAATGCTCATCATATAAAAACTTTGAAACGAAATGTTAAGCATACACATCTTTTACGAATTTATATCAATCACTAAACAGTTAGTATCTTGCATTGTTTCACTGAATCGATAATTCTGCACTACCCGCGGGCAAAATAAGATTAACCATTATCACTGGCAAAAAAAACATTATAAAATGTGGTGGCTATTGTAATCATTTATTTTTCCTAAAATTTTCGATCCTACGGATCAATTATTTGTCGGCAGGAGCGATCAACCGTTATGGATACTGGTAGTTGTATATAATAAAGTCACGATAGTGTAAATATAAATCGACGTCACGCGCTTTCTCCAGCATGTACACGGAAACTTGCCTCTCTCCCAATACTATTGGAGAAGTAATGAAGAGGCGCGCGTGGTGAAAATACGAAAGGAAGGAAATCAGACAAGTATCAAATCTGGATCACATAGACAGCTAGCTCGTTAAGACAAAACTCTCTTTCGGCTTCCTTCTTGTCTGAATCATTTTTGAGAGCAGTAGAAACGAGATGGAAGGATTAATCAAAGGTCTAGCCGATGTTGCTTTCGGAGGAGGAGACGAACGTCGCGGAGGAGATGATGATAGGGACGAGAGACCTAGATCCACTTGGGCTAATGTCTGCCCTATATCATTCATGCTCTGCTATATATTATTATTATTATTTGAATTGCGTTTCTGATGATCTGGATCTGTAAATGGTCGCAGGTGGTTTCCGGCGAGGACGATGATCAGAACCGCGCGGGAGGATCGGTGCCATCGCCTCATGGTCGACGCCAAAATCCAGAGGTAAAAGAAATCACAGTAATTCACAGATAGTTTTTGGGGTTTAAGCTTTTCACTAGTACTGTTATTGAACCGGGACTCAATATGAATTAGCTGAGACACACGCACGATAGGTAGAAGCTAGCTTTGCACTGTCAGTTGTATATTGTAATGTTAGATATATCATATTTATGTTCTGCTTTGCATTTCTTTACTGTTACTATGCTTCAATATCACTAAAGAAAGCATCTAATGTCGTTTTTTTCGTGCATAGGAGAATCAATGGGAGAAGAAAGGAGAAAGGATGTCCACAAGACATTCAAACAAGGTTTGTGATCAAACACATTTAACTCAGTTTAATTTTTAGTCACATTGCTGCTGCTCCTACTTGACCAAAACACTCTTATGTACCACTGCTTTCTAGATAGATATATAATAGTATTGTGAATGATATATAAATGATTACACTCAGAAATTTCATTCTCCAACTTCAACAAGAGAAGCAAGGTTTTGATTACCTGGAACTGGAAAATAAGTTTTAATTTTTGATGTTTCCATGCAGGAAGAGAATGAGTATGCTGGTCAAGTAACCGAGCAGCAAGACTCCTCGGTGAGATTTAACTTCATTTACTTAAAGACTAAAAAGAAGAATGTAGCCTAATGCTACTATTACTTTAGTAATGTTATATGATCTAACGTTTTGCATTTGATTCCATGTACAGGAGAACCAGAAAGAAGACAACGACGGTTGGGAAACCGTGGGGAAAAAGAAACCTGCAAGACAATCTCATAAGGTTCGAGATCAAGCCCTGAGACTTACTCTTTGACCCATCCTTTCACTGATCTGTTATCTCCCTCTATCCAGGTCAAGAAGGAGCAATGGCAAGGCTACAAATGCCCAGCGAGTGAACAACAATACTCAGACGACGTTGAAACACATGGAGGAGACCTAGAGCCCTCACAGCTAGAGCTCTCAGGCCTCTCAGAAGCTTGCAACAAACTCTGGGAGCTCGACTCGAACCGCCTCGTCCCCGGAAACGATTACCAAATCGACTGTGGAGATGGGAAAAGAGTCCACGAGAGATCAGACATGGCTGAAGGGCTACTCTTCTCTTGGGTGAGCGACGAGGTCTTCAGAAAACCGACTTTCGCTAGGTTCTGCTCTTTGCTTGACAACTACAACCCACACGAAGGTTACAAAGAAGTTGTCACTCAAGAAGAGAGGCAAGAGCAAGCTGCTTTCATCGAAGAGATTAGCAGAACCGCTATTATTAAGTACCTTCACAAGTACCTTGTCCTGAAGGACGTCGCTCCTGGAAGCTACCAAGAGTTCAAGAGGATGCTTACAAGTCTCTGGTTCGATCTTTATGGACGTGGAGGTACCTCTGGCTCCTCTTCTGCCTTTGAGCATGTCTTTGTAGGTGAGATCAAACAGTGTGGTGGAGTACAAGTCTCTGGCTTCCATAACTGGCTTCAGTTTTACCTAGAGGAAGCCAAAGGATCTGTTGACTACCAAGGCTATATATTTCCCCGACGCCGTGGTGAAATTGTGAGTATTATGGCGAATGGTAACGAGTTTTAATAGTAACAAAACATATAGCTATAAGTATATACGTAGAGATTTTTGTTACTATTAACTGTCCGTGCGCGGTAGAGGCGTTACCATTCAGAGCCTATATCTATTCTTCAATATAGACACTTGGAAACATGAACTGAGAACTAACACTATGATTCTAATGCAGCCT
This sequence comes from Brassica oleracea var. oleracea, assembly GCF_000695525.1. Lineage (NCBI taxonomy): Eukaryota > Viridiplantae > Streptophyta > Magnoliopsida > Brassicales > Brassicaceae > Brassica > Brassica oleracea. Next base: position 40,424,095 of record NC_027754.1, on the reverse strand, counting down.
GATTCAGAGACTCAGCTGCTAACGATCCAGTTCGAGTGGAACGGTGTTTTAAAATCAGTGTCAAGTACACTAGTTGGAGTAAGTCCAGAGTTTGAGTTGGCTCTGTACACAATGTGTTTCTTCATGGGAAGGGAAGACAACCACATTCAGTTGGGTCCATACAGTGTCAATGTCAAGTGTTACCGACTTGGCAACAACCGTATTGGCTCAGCTTTCCCCATTGCAGAATCTTGATAACCTCTCTCTCCTGAACCAAAAAAAAACATTACAAAAATATCTATGCATTGAGCAGTGCTCTATTGAATTACCCTTATTATTATTATTGTTGTCAGAGATCTTCTGTCTACATGTTAGACTTAGAAATATCTTTGCTTTGATATTTCCTTGGATATTTATGTGAAACAGCGTTTTGTACTTTTATGAAAATGATTCAACATAAGAAGAGATGGGGGAGAAAATATCTTGTAAAAGACAAACTCGTTAACTTTGTGTATCTATTGGATGATCACTTAATTATTACATTTTCACAAAGCAGAAAAATATCCTAGCAACAGTGACAAATGATGAAGCTTAACTATGAAGGTTCTGACATACTTAGTTTCACAAATTCAACTTAAGCCATGACGATGGTGAATACCTTTTGACCATGTGAGATAACCACAATACCATATCACTATATCAGTCTGTTAGGTATTGTGGTTATTTGTGTGAAGCAGTAAAGACTAAAGATGGAAGTCAGAAACTGTATATGTATAGTAAACAAAACTTAAAGAGAAAGAAAATAAGTGGGGAAGTATGTTACGTGGGAAGAAGATATCAACTCATTACTAACTTTGGATTTTTGCTGATGCGTGTGTGAACTGGTCCATACACGCTTTGTACTTTTTACACCAACGGTCTATAATAAAGCTCATACCTTTCCATGGACATGAAAAATATCAAAGAGAAAAATCCCTGAAAATGACAATGAGATTCTTCCCTCGAAAGACAACTCAACATCTTCCCATTGTTTCAACAATATTACTCGTCACAAGTCACAATCATGATTTTCCTACAATGTATACTCATACTGTAGAGTTTCGAGACAGAGAGTCACAATAAAGCGTGTGCATATTTTAATTTCCTAGACCATAGATGATGGCACAACAAGCAGCGTATATCATTGTTAACAGAATACAACCGGAAACCGAGCATATATTTATATACTTAGCAAGAGACTACTACTACCATAAGGTATTTGAATAATAACATACGGAATCATGGGGAAGCTACACTTTAGCATTTTACAAAACAATGTTTCTAACTGTTAGATTATTACTAATGATGATTCAAGGAGCGTCCATGTCTGAGTCAATGTCCAATGTCGTCCCCGCCTTACTACTACACACTCCCCGGACCTTGTGAATAAAAAAGCACAAGCCAAAGAAGAAAAGGTGCCAAAGTGATAAGGATCAGTTTCTACCATTCAAAAAATTAATGGTGGGAATTAGAAACGAGAGAAGCAACTTGCCCTCAGATGAGGAAGTAGCCAAAAGTGCAATCCAAGTCATCTGAATACAGACCAAACTTTCACTGTCAGTGACTCAGAGAGAAAAAGAAAGATTCCCAGATAAAAATATTTGTAGTCGGTATGGACTCTTAAAAGTCATTTCTAACAGAACATTTGAAGCTCACATGGCTTATAAAGATCAAAGGCACAAGTATTACATACATGTGTAAAATTGCATTAACTCAACAAGGGCTTATTAAATCAAAGTCATGTTGTTTTGATATAAAAATATATTGGCCATGATAAGAAATCTCAATGAACATATTAGCTTTTGTTATAAAAGTTTATGGGTCAATGAACTGGTGATTAGTTGGAAAATACAAATCTTACAGGAAGGAAAGTCCAAGAAGAAGAAAAAGGCAGAGTTAACAGCCACCACAAGAAATTCACATATAATGAAATAAATCTTTGCAATTATCTTCTTTTTCAAACTAAAATCAAGAGACCATTAGTTATTCAGCCACACGAACCATGTGTTTCAAAGCTAAGGCTGAGTAGACAAAATTATCAGCTTATTTATATTAAAAAAAGAAAAAGCAAGATTATAATTGTAAAAACTCTCTGTTAAGTAAAAACTGCAGGAGTGAGTAAAGGAATAATTTACCAACAAGAACAAAAAAAAAAAAATTACCCACACCTGAATACACAGACGAAATGGAAAAATTACATTAAATGATAGATATCTGTGTTTGTAATTACACTTTTTCACTTTGATTGGTGCCATGAACCATGTGAAAAAGAAATAGAATTAAGCAACCTTTAATGATATTTTCTCTCCACTTTTATATTTTGTCCCTAAATCACAGCCAATCAATTTTCTTTATAAATGCAAACACACAAACATATCTTCTCTCAAACACACAAACATAACTTCTCTCAAACACCAACATTTCTATCCTCTCTCTCTCCTCATTTTCTATCAAAGAGAGAGTAAGAAAACTATGGAATTAACACTGAATTCCTCGAGTTCTCTAATCAAACGTAAAGATGCCAAAAGCTCAAGAATCCAAGAAAATTCCTCAAACATGTCCTTTGCCAAAACGAAGCCACCAACTTATCAGTTCCAGGCAAAGAGCTCTGTCAAGGAAATGAAGTTCACTCATGAGAAGACCTACAAGCCAGAAAGTGAAACCACAGAGAGGTGGGAGAAGCTCCACGTTCTCTCATACCCACACCCCAAGAACGACTCTAGCGTTCCTGTTTTCGTTATGTTGCCACTAGACACGGTAACAATGTCAGGGCACTTGAACAAACCAAGAGCCATGAACGCTAGTTTGATGGCTCTAAAAGGAGCCGGTGTGGAAGGTGTAATGGTTGATGCTTGGTGGGGATTGGTTGAGAAAGATGGACCTATGAAGTATAACTGGGAAGGCTATGCTGAGCTTATACAGATGGTTCAGAAGCACGGTCTCAAACTCCAGGTTGTTATGTCTTTCCATCAATGTGGAGGAAACGTTGGAGACTCTTGCAGGTAATGAAAGGCAATTTTAGTAAGATCCTGTCTCTTTATTTCTAGCTTAGCTAATGGTTGTCTCTTTAAAAATATAGTATTCCCTTGCCTCCATGGGTGCTTGAAGAGATCAGCAAGAACCCTGATCTTGTCTACACAGACAAATCTGGGAGAAGGAATCCTGAGTACATCTCCTTGGGATGTGACTCTGTGCCTGTCCTAAGAGGAAGGACACCTATCCAGGTCTACTCAGATTTCATGAGGAGCTTCCGTGAAAGATTCGATAATTACATAGGAGGAGTTATTGCGGTAAGCACAAATCTAGACTCATATGAGAGACATGAACTGATACAGTGTCCTAATCTAGTTGTATCAACATTTTTTTCTTGTGTTGCAGGAAATTCAAGTGGGAATGGGACCTTGTGGAGAACTGAGATACCCATCATACCCTGAGAGCAATGGGACATGGAGGTTCCCAGGAATTGGAGAGTTCCAGTGCTATGACAAGGTAACCTAAGCCTTGAACTCATAAGAAAACATTAGTCAGGAGATTGTGTATAGTTAATGCTTACTAAGCCTTGAACTCTTGGTTTGCAGTATATGAAATCGTCGCTTCAGGCATATGCTGAATTAATAGGGAAAACAAACTGGGGAACAAGTGGACCTCACGACGCCGGAGAGTACAAGAACCTCCCAGAAGACACTGAGTTTTTCAGGAGAGACGGAACATGGAACAGCGAGTACGGAAAGTTCTTCATGGAATGGTACTCCGGGAAGCTACTAGAGCACGGAGACAAGCTCCTGTCTTCAGCCAAAGCAATCTTTCAAGGCTCCGGAGCTAAGCTATCAGGAAAAGTAGCAGGGATCCACTGGCACTACAACACAAGGTCACACGCCGCCGAGCTAACCGCAGGTTACTACAACACAAGAAACCACGACGGGTATCTCCCAATAGCCAAGATGTTCAACAAACACGGCGTCGTGCTAAACTTCACCTGCATGGAGATGAAAGACGGCGAACAGCCCGAGCACGCGAACTGCTCTCCTGAAGGTCTGGTCAAGCAAGTGCAGAACGCAACGAGGCAGGCTGGAACCGAGCTAGCGGGGGAGAACGCGTTGGAGAGATACGACTCGAGCGCGTTCGGACAAGTGGTTGCAACGAACAGGTCGGACTCGGGGAACGGGTTGACAGCGTTTACTTACCTGAGGATGAACAAGAGGCTGTTCGAGGGTCAGAACTGGCAGCAGCTGGTGGAGTTTGTGAAGAACATGAAGGAAGGTGGACATGGGAGGAGACTCTCTGAGGAAGACACAACGGGGAGTGATCTTTATGTTGGATTTGTGGGAAGCAAGATCTCTGAGACGGTTGAGGAAGCTGCTCTAGTGTAGATTTCCACTCCACATAGGTACATATAGTGTGTGTGGTATATAATTATAATAAACAATAGAGATGACAAAGAGAGCAAACCAGAGTATTAATGTTAAAAAAGCTTTAGAAAGTTGCACAATTCTGGATCTGGGCAAAGAGAAGATGATGTACACTTTCTATGACTGTGTAATATGCTTATGAACTTTTCATCTTCAAACTCTAATCTCAAATAATATGCATTTTTTTTTCTCATATAATCTTATGACAATCTCTTATCCTCGATCAATATGCATTTCTTGTGTAGACAATGAACTGAATTGTATAGTAACTCCGATCTTTCATACTTTGAATTAACTCGAAACGATTTGATAACACATAGTTTATACAATAATTGCTCAGACCAGAGTGCAAGAAACTATCATCAACATTCTGGAAAACATATATGGAACAATCGAAATCAAAACTAAGAGATTCTTTCTCCGAATCGAAGAGAAGAAGATTCTGGATCTCCGCGACGGAGTTCTTCGATCAAGCCGCCGAGCTCTTTTCTGGCCGATTCTCTACCGAACATGAATCCATACCTATGCGAGTTAACAAAAGACAGTATGGACACTAAATAGACGGAATAGAAAAGACGAGAGCTAGAGATGAAAGCAATCATTCACCAGCAAGAGACGGCGGAGAATACGCCGGAGATTGCCACCGTCTGGATCAACGAGAAGGATGTCTGCATCTTTCCTGTTATTATTCGGCGGTATTTTCCGGTCAATGAGGTTTAATTGCGGGAGAGTCTAATGGGCCTGGGCCAATATTTGGGAACGGGCCCATTTTAACTTTCTGCTGTAATAGGCTGTAAAAGAAGGCTGTTGCGCAGTTTGCCAATTGCGATTGCACATGGAAGAGTTAGCTGAAAAGTTAAGGATGCAAATGCCTCCACTGCCATGTAAAAAGAAGGATTGATTTTGTTTTCTTAGGTTTGATTGATGATTTCGTGTATGGGTTATGGCAACACTGGTAGTAGATTCAAGAGGCTTAGAGCTAGACAGAGAACCATAACCACAATTTCCAAGATCATATTCTCAATTGTTCGTCCAGTTGTACTTCTACTTGAACCTTGTCATAGACCATATATGTATAATCTTCTTTCACTTCATTATACATTGTCTTGTTGTGTTATCTCAGCTTTATCTATATCTGAGATTTTCATGTCAGTTTAAATTCTATTGTTATTCAATTCACTAATTTTCTAGTTTTATTAAATATTTACGTTGTCGTCAAAACAATAATTAAATATTTGTGTTATTCAACTTTGGTGGATTTCATGGTAGTTATATTTGAAAAAAATAGAAAATTTATTATAAAATGTAAAAAACCAATTCTTAAAATTCAAACTAGGATTTGAAGAGAATTCTTTATATCATTTATTTATTAGATATGATGTCAAAGTTATAGATACAATGGATTTGGAAATATAATGTTTGTTAGCAGTTAAACAAATATATTATCATTTTGACGAAATGAAAAATATATCATTTCTTGTAATCCATATTACAATGGAGGAATAAACTTTTTATATTCCGATATAGTCTATTTACATCTTTGTATAGTGATATAAAAGTAATTGACTTTTTATTATTTTTTTGTTAGTAGAGTTTTTCTTTCACTTTTAAATGAAAATCTCTATCTATATGGTATGAAAATGATTATGGTTTTATTATTTTTATCAGTAAAGGTTATTTGTTCTTCTTTGTGCTTTTTTATAATTCAAAAAGTTCATGAAATTTAAAGGAATTGGTTTCTATCAAATTTAATTGTATTCCTCTACAATCTAAAATGAAAGAATTAGACTAATGCATTAAAATCCTCATTAAATCATTTAAAATACTTCAAAATCTTTTATTTATGTTTTCAATTGAATTCTTTCAAAATCAATTAAATTCTTGAATCCAATATCACTTCCTTAATTTTTTATGAAGTAGATGAACATGGTAAGTTATATGAGTCAAACACCCACCAAGAGCATGACTTATGGCCGGTGAATATTGATGCATTTTTAGTGCATAATGGCTTTCATGCAAAAAATAAACATTCTCCTATATATTAAATGAGAAGTCACTTAAGTGAATTTTGTTTAGATGTCAAACATAGAGAAAATTTTAAAAAAATTGTTATAATTTGATTGGTTGATGGATATTCAATTTTTAATTATTTTAATCAGATCTAAAATAAAAGGTAAGTATATAACTAATTAATATCACTTACCAAATAGTCTAATTGAGATTACAAATAATAATTTATGATAAATAGTTGTCAAAATTATAGAAAGTGTAATAATGTCTGATTAATTATTTTTATATTTATATACTACATACAATAATTAGTGCACACACATTTTATAGAAATCGATATAATGATTTCATATTCTTGTATAAAATATTATATTCATATATAAAGAATTATAATAATCATTAATGTCTTATAATGTCTATATATGTCTTATAAGGAATTTATAAAAAAAATAAAACATTTATAAAATTATCTATCATAAAAAATATTTTATTTTAATTTTAAATTATTTATATGAGTTATATAAAAAATTCATAAAAAATAAAATTCTCATATATATTAAGTGAGAAGTCACTTAAGTGATATTTTGCTTACATGTCGATCATTTTTGAAGTCTTAAGAAAATTGTTATAATTATCTTGGTCGATAATTTTTAATTATATTTATTTTAGTTTAGATTTAAAATAAAATAAATAAATCTAGAACCAATTTATATCACTTGCCAAATAATATAAATTATTTTTGAAATTATATAAAGAATAATATAATAACGTTTGATCAGTTATTTTTATATTTATAAACTACATAATATAACGAACAGAATTTCTCATAGTTTTTATTATTTTAATTAGATCTAAAATAAAAAAGTAAGTCTAAAACTAAATATTACCACTTGCCAAAGAAACTAAATAATATTACAAATAATAATTAATGGTAGCTTATTTTTAAAATTATGGAAAGTGTAATAATGTTTGATTAATTCTTTTTATACTTATGTAATACATATAATAACGAATAGAAAATAATTTACAGAAATCGATATAAAGATTTTATATTCATATAAAAATGTAGCCTTATCAATAATAATTATTAATCTCTTATAATGTCCATATATGCTTTATAAATAATTAGGCTTTGAAGATTAGACAGATTATATTTAACGAAACATGTGAGAAATTTGATTTAAAAAAATGTTTTGTATTTAAGTCAAATAATATAGTGAATAAGTAATGTTATCATTGAAAAGAATTCTAAAAAGAATTTTTGGTTCATTGATTGTATGTTTTGTATTACTATTTAGAGAGAGATAAAAATTTGGCAAAAAATATGTAAAAAATTATGAAAACATTAGCAATTTTTTTTTTTAAAAAAGAACGAAATGGTAACGAGAAAAATAAAAATATGCCGAAAAAGATGCATAATATGTGTTAGAGAAGTTAATGTGATAATTACATATATAATTCTACAAACATTTGATATTAATAAATATTCATCGGTTATTTTTACAACAAATTTATGAAAACTTTACGACTGATTTTCAAACTATCTAAAGTTAAAAAGTATTTTTTAATGTTTCTAATTATTATTCAAAATTTAGAACATTGTATACATAACATATATTTTCATACAATAATTATATCCGCGAATTCGCGGGCAGCCACCTAGTAAACGATTAAACTACTTCCTTCTTCTTCATTATTTCTTCCTTCCTTTTCCTTCATGCTTCATTTCTTGCTTCATTCCACTCGCCTCTCCCACTGCTGCCTCTGCCTCTCTGGCAGCAGCCTTTCTACCGATATGGGTCAGATTGGTATCCGTTTCTTTGGCACTACATAAGTCACAAGCAGTTCTCTTTTGAAACACCCAAATACTAGTCACAATAATTCAAAGTTCGTTTATTGGATGGACCAACCAGTTATTCCGACTTTTCAAGTATTCACCAATATGGGAGAATCATTTCCTTGTTAACTTTTACTTTGTTTTGATGTTTCAGACAATATGAATAATTCAACGGACAGATAGATATGGCCTAACTGAGGCCAATGCAAAGAGAAAAACACATGCATGCAGTATGATTCTTTCGTTTTTTTTTTGTTTTTAAAGTCTCATGAAAATATCTCATCAACGATAGTTGGCAACTGACATATTTTAAAACAAGTTTTAAAATACAACGAGTTACTGAATTTCAATAAATGTAGCATGTTAGAAGAACAAATTTTGCATGTAAAAGTATTAGTATGAAAGAACGGACGAGGAGAGACTTTAATCTGATGATTATTAAGTGGGTTTTGCAAGACAATTGTCTTTCACTTCATTATACATTGTCTTGTTGTGTTATGTCAACTTTATCTATATTTTAGATTTTCATGTCAGTTTAAATTCTAATGTTATTCAATTTACTAATTTTCTAATACTATTAAATATTTGTGTTATTCAGTTTTGGTGGATTCATGGTAATTGTATTTGAAAAAAAATAATAAAAAGTTATTATAAAATTTTAAAAATCAATTCTTAAAATTCAAACTAGGATTTGAAGAGAATTCTTTATATCATTTATATATTAGATATGTACGTCATGATACAATAGATTTAGAAATGTAATGTTTGTTATCAGCTAAACAAAATATATTATCATTTTGATGAAATGAAAAATATACTATTTATTGTAATCCATATTACAATGGATGAACAAACTTTTATATCCCGATATAGTCTATCTCAACATCTTTGTATAGTGATGTAAAAGTAATTGACTTGTTATTATTTTTTGTTAGTATAGTTTTACTTCACTTTTAAAATGAAAATCTCTATCTATAATTGATATGAAAATGATTATGGTTTTATCATTTTTATCAGTAAATATTATTGTTTTTCTTTGTGCTTTTTAATAATTCATAAAGTTCATTAAATTTAAAGGAATTGGACTAGTACATTAAAATCCTCATTAAATCATTTAAAATACTTCAAAATATTTATTTTATGTTTTCAATTGAATTCTTTCAAAATCAATTAAATTATTGTATACAATATCACTTTCTTAATTTTACAATTAAATGAAGTAGAGGAACATGGTACGTTATATGAGACAAGCACCCACCAAGAGCATGACTTATGTCCGGTGAATATTGATGCATTTTTAGTGCATAATGGCCATCATGAAAAATAAACATCTTCATATATATTAAATGAGAAGTCACTTAGATGTCAATCATAGAAAAAATTTAAGAAAAATTGTTATAATTTGATTGGTTGATAGATATTCAATTTTTAATTATTTTAATTAGATCTAAAATAAAAGGTAATGAATGAATTGCATGAGAAAGAAAAAGTCATCACCTTCTCAATTTTCAGCACATTCTAAAAGATACGGATCGAAGTAAGGTTTATTTGGCATTCAAAAGGAAAGTCTTTCAGTATATGCTCCACAGCTTGTGAAAAAAATCAATTCTTATCAAAGGTTGTCATTCTTCATGTCTCATAATTATCAAAAGGATTGACAAAGAACAAACTCTCGAGAAGAGTTTTTTGTCATTCCCGATGGACAAAAGATATTTGGCAGTGTTTCTAGTGTGCCATGTAGCAGAAGAAGAGGACACACCATTGAAGATTGTTAGTTGGAGGTCGAAAAAGTCACCAAAATTGTGAAAGAATACGTAAGAACTCTGGTTCTACATATTTGGATGACGTGTGTAAGCGTATACCCTTTTTTTCCCCAACAAAATTAAATATAATCATATTTTATTTGTATTATTTTTAAAATGGTATAACCTCCCGAGTTTTTTTTTTGTCATTAGAAATAATGGAAATGTATCCTTGTCAAAAGACAAAGGGGATGAAACAACCAAAGTACTGAAAACAAAACCATAACAAATAAAATAGGGCCGGGAGCAAACCGTTGTCCACTGTAGAGTGAATAATTCATGTTGATGCTTCCTGACAAATCTGAGGTGAGAGCCAAGCAGGGCCATTCCTAGCGACATACGACTGCAACCTTTGATCTCTTGTAACGCTAACTGCAATTAGATTAGCTATCAGATTGCAAGAGCTGGAGACAAAATTTATCTTCGCTTCCCTGATAGAGAAAATGGTAGCTAGAACATAGGAGCAAGACTGGTTCGTTCGAGAACAAAGAAGTGAGCTGACCATCGCTTTTTGGACTTCTAGCGCTGAAAACTCCATAACCACCTTTTTAAATTTGAGATCACGCATAGCCTCTGCAGCCCATTGTAGGGCCATCACGTTAGCTTGATAAAGTGAACCCACCAGAGAAAACGATCTTCTGCTATGACACAAAACTAAACCTCTTTCGTCCCTTACGATCCAAGCGCCGCCGCCAGTGTTTGAGTTAACATCCCAAGACGAGCCCACGTTGCATTTTACAAAGGAAGCAGGTGGTTTTTGCCATTGTACCTGAGCCGGCTCAGCATTCATCACAAGAGGCTCTATATGTGGAAGCGCATCATGAAGGTTCAGCCAAATCGCAGCATCTTCCATTGCTCTTTGCAAGATGACAGAAGGGTCTGGAACAGAGCGCTCATATCATAACCTCCCGAGTTATCATATCATAAATGACAGTTCGTTTGCCACCTGAAATGCAAAATATTAAAAAGGTAATCTCTAGGAAGGTTGATGGATCAATGATTAAAATTAATGCATGCTATTATTATTATTATGAGAAATTTCCTAGAATGCCACTAAATATTTTTTATCATAAATATAGCACAAATAATTATATGATCAAAATATTTCATCAAAAGATAAAAAGACACGTATACCCTATTATTAAATTATCTAGAATTATAGTTTAGATTTGAAAGATAGATTTTAGAATATGAAAAAAAAGAACAATTAATATTGAAATTTAAAATAAGAATTTCAAAAATAATTTCTGATTTCAAAATAAAATTTTGGAAAATTCGAATTGAAAAACACACTTTTAGCTCTTTATATTTTTATTTATTTAATTATTTATTTAAATTTATATTAAAGTAAATGTAGAACTACTATAAAGTAAAGGTAAAATAATCTTTTAGTTCTTTAATGAAAAATGTTTTAGTCATTTTTCTCTTTGTGTGTTTTTTGATTAAAAAATCATATTTTAATACTTTTTAGTGAGTTGCCCTATTATTATATTATATGGCTTACCCCAGACGTGTCGCTTCCAAACTTGATAGAAGGTTGGTCGACTTCAAGTAGTTGTGCATGGACATAACGGTTTACAGGGAAACCATCTACCATCTTGCGAATAGCTTTTCTTCATCAAGTAGTTATGCCCATTCTCTTTTTAGTGTGTTATGTAATCCTAAATCTATTTAGCACAACTGCACAATGAAGTTGGTTTTATGGAACCACGAAAGTAAAGGAATGGAAAGAGAAAGTTGCTAACCGGGCCTCGTAGTCTGGTGGTAAAGGAACCTCGGCTGAGGTGCCCGCCACCCGACTTCGAGCCCCGGCCACGGGGGTATTTACATGGGCTGCTTCTCGCCCTCCAGACCACTTCGCGTAACCAGGGGCCCTTAAGTGGACGCTTAAAAATCCTGTAATGGCTTGGGCTTAGGCCCGGTGGGCTAGTCGATCACGCAAAGTGGTCGGATACTGGATTATCAAAAAAAAAAAATTATATAAGTTAAGATATATAACAAAATGGGACAACTCTCGAGATAATTTTCGAGCTGAATTATCTTCTAGAAACCAAAGGATGCTGAATTATGTGGGCTGTCTATTCAAATCATTTAGCTACATTTTTGAGTAGCTTTTTTCCTCGCAGAGTTCAATTAACAAGAGTTTGATATTTCTAAAACTAATAAGGGAACTATACTTAGTTACTTATGTGCATTATATCTTTAAGAATATATTTTATTTGTGTATAATAAAATATTTTTGTAAATGATATGATAGTGATAGGTTTTTAAATTTGGGCATATTTAATTAATGAATAATTTTGATTATATGTCTCAAACCTATAATGTTATTAATGAAAATTAAAATTGTTTTAGAAAGGTATGGGAATTTTAGATAAATTTAAGTTTTTATCAAAAAAAAACAAAAAAATGATTCTAGTAGAATAGTATAGATATAAAGGATAAAAAATTTTAGAAATATATGGGCATTTTAAATAAAATTAAGTTTTTTCATCAAACAACAAAAAATTAAGAATGATTCCCTAGGTAAATCAATTTATAAAATTGTAAAATGGGCCATGGGCTCGATGCCCAATTCTAATTTACTCATCACCACGTATAAATTGATTACACGAATGACTACGGACAGGATAGGGTTTTAGGGTAAGTCATTTTGTTCTTGCCTCCTACCGAAGATACCATGGAGTTAGCGATGACCGTGATGTGTCGGTTAGTAGACGCCGAAGGAATTCCTTTAGGTGACCCTATGTATATCCCTCAGCGAGCAGGGAAGTTGCAGCTTACCGAGCTAGCTAATAAATTTCTCAACAATGTATGATTCTTTTTTTTAGGTATTCTTTCAACTTTTAAATAGTGGTCCTGTTTCATGGAATTTGGGTATTGTTTATATTTTCCAGGAGGAGAAGTTGCGCTACGCTTTCTATGTATCAGGCGAGGAACTTCGTGTGCCCTTAGGAACTTACATAGAGGAAAGAAGTGGTAACATATCTGTTGGTTATATTCTTTTTGGGATAATAATAATAATAATATGTCTGGCAAATTGTGTGCATGCAGTGTCCATGGAGGAGATTTTGACGATAGTGTATCGACAAGAAGCTGTTTTCCGAACTCGCCCAGTTAGCCGTATTTCTGCTAGCATTCCTGGTATGTCGAAAGTTAATCCTCTTTAGTTCAACTTATTTTTGGCTGACTGTGTTCTTCAATATTAGGTCACAGGGACTCTGTCTTGTGTGTTTCTTTCAGTCCTGACGGTACACAGTTAGCAAGTGGCTCGGATGATACTACTGTCCGGTTGTGGGATCTCTACACTCAAACTCCAATGTTTACATGCATAGGTTCGAAAAATAATTATTTTTGTTCTTTCTCGACGCCTCCTGTTTCCTAATATATGTATCCTCTTTACTTTCAGGGCACACGAACTGGGTTCTGTCAGTTGCATGGTCTCCAGATGGTAAGCATCTTGTTAGTGGTGATCTAGCTGGTAATATCTGTTGCTGGATACCAAAAACCGGAAAGCTAGATGGCAGCCCCCTTAGAGGCCACAAGAAATGGATTACTAGCATCTCGTGGGAGCCTGTCCACCTTACCTACCCGTGCCGTCGGTTTGTAACTTCCAGCAAAGATGAGGACGCAAGGATATGGGACATCACACTTAAAAAATCTGTAACTTGCCTCAGTGGGCATACACGTGGCGTGACCTGTGTCAAATGGGGTGGAGATGGTATCATATATACGGGTTCTCAAGACTGTACGATAAAGATGTGGCAAGTTACTCCCGAGGGCCTTCCATGTTTGAAAGCGCAATTAAAGAAGCATGGGCATTGGGTGAACTCCCTTGCATTGAGCACAGATTATGTTCTCCGGACAGGAGCCTTTGACCACACTGGAAAACAATATTCCTCCTCGCCTGAAGAAGTTAGAAAGGCTGCCCTCAAAAGATACGACCAAGCAAAAGGAGAGTATGGCGAAAGATTGGTTTCAGGTTCTGATGACTTCACCATGATTCTTTGGGAACAGTCTGTTAGCGATCAACCTAAACAGCATTTGTTCGTGTTGACATGAAGAATTAAACAAAGGGAAGTAGTGGAGGAAGTGGGAGAAGTGGTCATATCACTTACCAAATGGGGAGGAATGGCTAGTCCACTACTAGTTAGTGGAAGAAGTGGGAGGAGTGGCCATATCACTTACCAAATGGGGAGGAATGGCTAGTCCACTACTAGTTAGTGGAAGAAGTGGGAGGAGTGGCCATATCACTTACCAAATGGGGAGGAATGGCTAGTCCACTACTAGTTAGTGGAAGAAGTGGGAGGAGTGGCCATATCACTTACCAAATGGGGAGGAATGGCTAGTCCACTACTAGTTAGTGGAAGAAGTGGGAGGAGTGGCCATATCACTTACCAAATGGGGAGGAATGGCTAGTCCACTACTAGTTAGTGGAAGAAGTGGGAGGAGTGGCCATATCACTTACCAAATGGGGAGGAATGGCTAGTCCACTACTAGTTAGTGGAAGAAGTGGGAGGAGTGGCCATATCACTTACCAAATGGGGAGGAATGGCTAGTCCACTACTAGTTAGTGGAAGAAGTGGGAGGAGTGGCCATATCACTTACCAAATGGGGAGGAATGGCTAGTCCACTACTAGTTAGTGGAAGAAGTGGGAGGAGTGGCCATATCACTTACCAAATGGGGAGGAATGGCTAGTCCACTACTAGTTAGTGGAAGAAGTGGGAGGAGTGGCCATATCACTTACCAAATGGGGAGGAATGGCTAGTCCACTACTAGTTAGTGGAAGAAGTGGGAGGAGTGGCCATATCACTTACCAAATGGGGAGGAATGGCTAGTCCACTACTAGTTAGTGGAAGAAGTGGGAGGAGTGGCCATATCACTTACCAAATGGGGAGGAATGGCTAGTCCACTACTAGTTAGTGGAAGAAGTGGGAGGAGTGGCCATATCACTTACCAAATGGGGAGGAATGGCTAGTCCACTACTAGTTAGTGGAAGAAGTGGGAGGAGTGGCCATATCACTTACCAAATGGGGAGGA
Source organism: Brassica oleracea var. oleracea (assembly GCF_000695525.1). Lineage (NCBI taxonomy): Eukaryota > Viridiplantae > Streptophyta > Magnoliopsida > Brassicales > Brassicaceae > Brassica > Brassica oleracea. The sequence continues at coordinate 40,408,978 of NC_027754.1, read as the reverse complement.
ATGGCTAGTCCACTACTAGTTAGTGGAAGAAGTGGGAGGAGTGGCCATATCACTTACCAAATGGGGAGGAATGGCTAGTCCACTACTAGTTAGTGGAAGAAGTGGGAGGAGTGGCCATATCACTTACCAAATGGGGAGGAATGGCTAGTCCACTACTAGTTAGTGGAAGAAGTGGGAGGAGTGGCCATATCACTTACCAAATGGGGAGGAATGGCTAGTCCACTACTAGTTAGTGGAAGAAGTGGGAGGAGTGGCCATATCACTTACCAAATGGGGAGGAATGGCTAGTCCACTACTAGTTAGTGGAAGAAGTGGGAGGAGTGGCCATATCACTTACCAAATGGGGAGGAATGGCTAGTCCACTACTAGTTAGTGGAAGAAGTGGGAGGAGTGGCCATATCACTTACCAAATGGGGAGGAATGGCTAGTCCACTACTAGTTAGTGGAAGAAGTGGGAGGAGTGGCCATATCACTTACCAAATGGGGAGGAATGGCTAGTCCACTACTAGTTAGTGGAAGAAGTGGGAGGAGTGGCCATATCACTTACCAAATGGGGAGGAATGGCTAGTCCACTACTAGTTAGTGGAAGAAGTGGGAGGAGTGGCCATATCACTTACCAAATGGGGAGGAATGGCTAGTCCACTACTAGTTAGTGGAAGAAGTGGGAGGAGTGGCCATATCACTTACCAAATGGGGAGGAATGGCTAGTCCACTACTAGTTAGTGGAAGAAGTGGGAGGAGTGGCCATATCACTTACCAAATGGGGAGGAATGGCTAGTCCACTACTAGTTAGTGGAAGAAGTGGGAGGAGTGGCCATATCACTTACCAAATGGGGAGGAATGGCTAGTCCACTACTAGTTAGTGGAAGAAGTGGGAGGAGTGGCCATATCACTTACCAAATGGGGAGGAATGGCTAGTCCACTACTAGTTAGTGGAAGAAGTGGGAGGAGTGGCCATATCACTTACCAAATGGGGAGGAATGGCTAGTCCACTACTAGTTAGTGGAAGAAGTGGGAGGAGTGGCCATATCACTTACCAAATGGGGAGGAATGGCTAGTCCACTACTAGTTAGTGGAAGAAGTGGGAGGAGTGGCCATATCACTTACCAAATGGGGAGGAATGGCTAGTCCACTACTAGTTAGTGGAAGAAGTGGGAGGAGTGGCCATATCACTTACCAAATGGGGAGGAATGGCTAGTCCACTACTAGTTAGTGGAAGAAGTGGGAGGAGTGGCCATATCACTTACCAAATGGGGAGGAATGGCTAGTCCACTACTAGTTAGTGGAAGAAGTGGGAGGAGTGGCCATATCACTTACCAAATGGGGAGGAATGGCTAGTCCACTACTAGTTAGTGGAAGAAGTGGGAGGAGTGGCCATATCACTTACCAAATGGGGAGGAATGGCTAGTCCACTACTAGTTAGTGGAAGAAGTGGGAGGAGTGGCCATATCACTTACCAAATGGGGAGGAATGGCTAGTCCACTACTAGTTAGTGGAAGAAGTGGGAGGAGTGGCCATATCACTTACCAAATGGGGAGGAATGGCTAGTCCACTACTAGTTAGTGGAAGAAGTGGGAGGAGTGGCCATATCACTTACCAAATGGGGAGGAATGGCTAGTCCACTACTAGTTAGTGGAAGAAGTGGGAGGAGTGGCCATATCACTTACCAAATGGGGAGGAATGGCTAGTCCACTACTAGTTAGTGGAAGAAGTGGGAGGAGTGGCCATATCACTTACCAAATGGGGAGGAATGGCTAGTCCACTACTAGTTAGTGGAAGAAGTGGGAGGAGTGGCCATATCACTTACCAAATGGGGAGGAATGGCTAGTCCACTACTAGTTAGTGGAAGAAGTGGGAGGAGTGGCCATATCACTTACCAAATGGGGAGGAATGGCTAGTCCACTACTAGTTAGTGGAAGAAGTGGGAGGAGTGGCCATATCACTTACCAAATGGGGAGGAATGGCTAGTCCACTACTAGTTAGTGGAAGAAGTGGGAGGAGTGGCCATATCACTTACCAAATGGGGAGGAATGGCTAGTCCACTACTAGTTAGTGGAAGAAGTGGGAGGAGTGGCCATATCACTTACCAAATGGGGAGGAATGGCTAGTCCACTACTAGTTAGTGGAAGAAGTGGGAGGAGTGGCCATATCACTTACCAAATGGGGAGGAATGGCTAGTCCACTACTAGTTAGTGGAAGAAGTGGGAGGAGTGGCCATATCACTTACCAAATGGGGAGGAATGGCTAGTCCACTACTAGTTAGTGGAAGAAGTGGGAGGAGTGGCCATATCACTTACCAAATGGGGAGGAATGGCTAGTCCACTACTAGTTAGTGGAAGAAGTGGGAGGAGTGGCCATATCACTTACCAAATGGGGAGGAATGGCTAGTCCACTACTAGTTAGTGGAAGAAGTGGGAGGAGTGGCCATATCACTTACCAAATGGGGAGGAATGGCTAGTCCACTACTAGTTAGTGGAAGAAGTGGGAGGAGTGGCCATATCACTTACCAAATGGGGAGGAATGGCTAGTCCACTACTAGTTAGTGGAAGAAGTGGGAGGAGTGGCCATATCACTTACCAAATGGGGAGGAATGGCTAGTCCACTACTAGTTAGTGGAAGAAGTGGGAGGAGTGGCCATATCACTTACCAAATGGGGAGGAATGGCTAGTCCACTACTAGTTAGTGGAAGAAGTGGGAGGAGTGGCCATATCACTTACCAAATGGGGAGGAATGGCTAGTCCACTACTAGTTAGTGGAAGAAGTGGGAGGAGTGGCCATATCACTTACCAAATGGGGAGGAATGGCTAGTCCACTACTAGTTAGTGGAAGAAGTGGGAGGAGTGGCCATATCACTTACCAAATGGGGAGGAATGGCTAGTCCACTACTAGTTAGTGGAAGAAGTGGGAGGAGTGGCCATATCACTTACCAAATGGGGAGGAATGGCTAGTCCACTACTAGTTAGTGGAAGAAGTGGGAGGAGTGGCCATATCACTTACCAAATGGGGAGGAATGGCTAGTCCACTACTAGTTAGTGGAAGAAGTGGGAGGAGTGGCCATATCACTTACCAAATGGGGAGGAATGGCTAGTCCACTACTAGTTAGTGGAAGAAGTGGGAGGAGTGGCCATATCACTTACCAAATGGGGAGGAATGGCTAGTCCACTACTAGTTAGTGGAAGAAGTGGGAGGAGTGGCCATATCACTTACCAAATGGGGAGGAATGGCTAGTCCACTACTAGTTAGTGGAAGAAGTGGGAGGAGTGGCCATATCACTTACCAAATGGGGAGGAATGGCTAGTCCACTACTAGTTAGTGGAAGAAGTGGGAGGAGTGGCCATATCACTTACCAAATGGGGAGGAATGGCTAGTCCACTACTAGTTAGTGGAAGAAGTGGGAGGAGTGGCCATATCACTTACCAAATGGGGAGGAATGGCTAGTCCACTACTAGTTAGTGGAAGAAGTGGGAGGAGTGGCCATATCACGTTAGAAGCTCTCATAATCTCACAAATTATCAGTTCGGTCACCAGCAGCTTGTAAACCATGTGTGCTTCTCACCTAATGGCCAGTGGATTGCAAGTGCGTCGTTTGATAAATCTATCCGGATATGGGATGGTATCACTGGGGCTTTTATTACAACTTTGCGAGGCCATCTTGGACCTGTTTATCAAATCAGGTTGGGTTTTTTTTTCTTTCTTGAGCATTTGTTCCTCTTGTAGTCGCTAAATTTTATTAATTACCTTTGCCACTGCAGTTGGTCCCCCGACAGTAGAATGCTTTTAAGTGGTAGCAAAGACTCTACTCTTAAGGTAAATCTTTGTTTGTCCTAATTAATCACGCACAAATCTGGAGGTACTCCTCGATTCTAAACTTCAGTTGCACAGATATGGGATATTGGACTGAGACAGTTAAAGCAAGATCTTCCTGGTCATGCCGATGAGGTATTTATTCACACTTTGAAAGTTGATGTTTACTGCTTAGAAAATGCCAATAGCCTTGATGTTTTTTTTTTGTATGTGTCGATAGGTTTATGCAGTGGACTGGAGTCCAGATGGTGAGAGAGTAGTCTCCGGTGGTAAAGATAAATCTCTGAAACTATGGGTTGGTTGAAGATAGAGCAGCTGGAGCTACCAGCGTTAGCTATTAGTTTCAGTTTCCACCGACTCTATTTGATGTTTGTTTCCGAACATTTTGTTATTATCATAGTTAAGTTATAATTTTATATTTATTTACTAACAAGTATAATGTTCGGTTGTCGAATCGTCTATGTAATCTTTCCTATATCATAATTGTAAAATCGTAATAAATCAGCGTTAAAAAAAAACAAGTATAATGTGGGTAGACAACTCTAAAAGCTACCCATATCAAACATGATATAACCATTCAGAATCAATAGCAGCTTGTGTGATCCTCCAACCCAGTTGATCCGACTTAAATAATTCAATGGCAATGTTAGCGATTATGAGATATATTATGTTACTCCTTGGCAGTGAAAATAATGTACATCGTCAACATTTCATATAAAAAAGTGTATGGGAGATGTGTTGCAACATCCCATCCTTAGTATATCGAGGCTAGAAAATTTCTTCGATCAAACCACAGCTCTTTTCTGGCTGATTCTCTACCGAACATGAATCCATACCTATGCGAGTTAACAAAAGACAGTACGGACACTAAATAGACTAAATGGAAAAGACGAGAGCTAGAGATGAAAGCAATCACTCACCAGCAAGAGACGGCGGAGGATACGCCGGAGATTGCCACCGTTTGGATCAGCGAGAAGGATGTCTGCATCTTTTCGGTTAGTTTTCAGTATTTTCCGGTCACTGAGGTTTGATTGCGGGAGAGTCTAATGGGCCTGGGCCAATATTTGAGAACGGGCCTATTTTAACTTGTTGATGTAGTAGGCTGTAAAGGAAGGCAGTTGGCGACTGCAGATGCCAGAGTTGGCTGAAAAGTTAAAGATGCAAATGCCTGCACTGCCATGTAAAAAGAAAGAATGATTTTGATTTCTTAGGTTCGACTGATGATTTTGTGTATGAATTGTTATGGCAGCACTGATAGTAGATTCAAGAGGCTTAGAGCTAGAAAGAGAACCATAACCACAATTTCCAAGATCATATGCATATGTTGTTCGTCCAGTTTTACTTCTACTTGAACCTTGTCATAGACCATATATGTATAATCTTCTTTCACTTCATTATAAGTTCTCTTGTTGTGCTATGTCAACTTTATCTACATCTAAGATTTTCATGTCAGTTTAAATTTTAATGTTATTCAATTCACTAATTTTCTAATTCTATTAAATATTTGCGTTGCCAACAAAAAATAATTACATTATTCAATTTTGTTGGATTTCATGGTAATTGTATTTGAAAAATAAAATAAAAAAATTGTATTATGAATTTTGAAAACCCCAATTCTTAAAATTCAAACTAGGACTTAAAGAGAATTTTTATATTATTTATTTATTAGATATGTACGTCAAAGTTATTGATACGATATAGAAATGTAATGTTTGTTATCAGTCAAACAAATATATTATCATTTTGATGAAATGAAAAATATACTATTTATTGTAATCCATATTGCAATGGAGGAACACACTTTTTATATTCCGATATAGTCTATCTCTACATCTTTATATAGTGATAAAAAGTAATTGTTTTTTCATCATTTTTTGTTGGTAGAGCTTTTCTTTCACTTTTAAATGAAAATCTCTATCTATATGATATGAAAATGATTATGGTTTTATTATGTTTATTAGTAAAGATTATTGTTCTTCTTTGTGCTTTTTTATAATTCAACAAGTTCATGAAATTTAAAGGAATTGATTTTTATCAAATTTAATTATATTCCTCTAAAATCCAAAATGAAATAATTATACTAATGCATTAAAATCCTCATTAAATCATTTAAAATACTTCAAAATATTTTATTTATGTTTTCAATTGAATTCTTTCAAATCAATTAAACTCTTGAATCCAATATCACTTCCTTAATTTTACAATTCAATGAAGTAGATGAACATGGTAAGTTATATGAGCCAAGCACCCAACAAGAGCATGACTTATGGCCGCTGAATATTGATGCATTTTTAGTGGATATGGCCGCTATGCCGAAAAGAGATAATGAGTGGCATATAGGGATGAATGAGGACTCTAGCTCTTGCCAAAAGGTAACAGCCTTCATGGTTGTCTCACTTGTATAGAGAATCTTAAGAGTTTAGTTTATGCAACGTTTTTGTTTTGTGATTTTGTATGATATACTTAATAACTAATTCATCATGCTCGCATTTTGAAATTTTACTATTGCGGGTGTTTTAGAGACTTGAATTTGGCCACATTATCATCATACACACAATCCCATCCACCTTGAAAATATTGAAACCATAGTTTCTAATAAAATTGAACAAGGCACTATGCCAGCAAAGACACAAGAAACAAAGATGTGTTTTTTACGCGATGATAATGAATGAATTGCATGAGAAAGAAAGAGTCATCAACTTCTCAATTTTCAGCACATTCTTATCAAATTCGAAAAGATATGGATCGAAGTAAGGTGATCGAATCCTTATTTGGCATTCAAAAGAAAAGTCTTTCAGTATATGCTCCACAGCTTGTGAAGAAATTCAATTCTTATCAAAGTTTGTTATTCTTCATGTCTCATAAATTATCAAAAGGGATTGACAAAGAACAAACCCGAGAGAAAAGTCTTTTGTCATTCTGGATTGTCAAAAGATACTTTGCAGTGTTTTTAGTGTGCCTTGTAGGGAAAGAAAGAGACATACCACTGAAGATTGTTAGTTGGAGGTTGAAGAAGTCACCAAAGTTGTGAAAGAATAGGTAAGAACTCTGGTTCTGCATATTTGGATGACGTGTGTAAGTATTTTTACCCCATTTTTTTCTTTCTCCAACAAAATTGAATATAACCATATTTTATTTGTATGACATTAAAAATGGTAGAACCTCCCGAGTTGCCATATCATAAATGACGGTTTGTTTGCCACCTGAAATGCAAAATAATAAAAAGGTGATCTCTAGATAGGTGGATGGATCAATGATTAAAATCAATGCATGCTATTATTATGAAAAATTCCCTAGAATAAAAATTCAAATTTTGAAAAAAAATTCGAATTGAAAAAAAATTCAAAATATTTCTTTTTATTATTTATTTAAATAGTATTTATTTTATATATCTATAAAGCAAATGTATAAAGGTTTTTTTTTTGGTCATTTTTAATGTGTTTTTTGAGCAATTTTTTTTAGAATCTTTTGAACTATTTGCCCTATATTATATTATAAAAATATATTATTTTTTGAATATTATATATAAAATGCTCAACTAAGCAATTGATAATAGAATAGAGTAGTATTGTCGCATTTCATTTAAAAAACTGTTTAATTTGTGTAAATATACTAGTATTTTTGTTTTAATTTGAGACCTATAAAACTGGAGGTCTTAGGCAAATGTGTTTCAGTATGCTTTACCCAGAGCCAGCCCAACAGACATTAAATGATTGAACATAGAACAAGTAACTCGGAGTATAACCAAACAAAGAGTTCAAATACTTGGAAAACAAACCAGAGACACACATTTGAAATCTGACTTCGGATGATAGAGTTCACACACATTTGAGCGCGTCAACGCTTTAGCACTATAGCTCCTGAACTGAGCTGAAATACCTTGCCGGAAAGTCCACTCCTTGCCGGCGACGTTTATTGGAAATGAATGCCATGAAATAACGTAATAATAAAGTTCCCGTAATCACTGGGTATGCGAACCACACGAGGGCTAATGCGATATTCCCGAATGATCCATCTAAATGCGGGAATGTATATCTGTACGATGCATAATTAGCCATTCCTAGAGCCGCTGTTGAACCATATAGTACCATCCACATGGGAAGTCCAATTATGAGGACCATAATCACATATAGAGATGAGAAGAAGGCAACTCCGTTTAAGATATAAAAAAACAAGGCAAGGTTGAAAGACATTGTCATCTGCCCAGCTGTGTGACCATCATTAGGGGAGTCATCTTCCCAATAACCGCCAGGAGGACTAAGACCGGCCTGGTATGTGGCTGTTACTATCAGTACAGCCACCACTAGTATCGCATTACGGAAATCGGTTGATTCTCGAGACCCCTGTTTGGTCTTGCTCAAATTGTTCAGACCCAAGAGCTTGTTTTTCCCCTCAATGGTCGATGGTTCTCTACTTAAATATCCCGCAAGAGTCATCGAGGGACCAAAAAGTAGTCTTTCTTTAGCACTGCGGAGAAGCGTAGTTGCTTTGGGGAAAATAGGAGACTTGTCAGTTTCGAGTATGTCCATTGCCGTCTTACCATCCAAGTTCTTGGCTTTTACGTTAACGGTATTACGTAGCAACTTCATTACCTGAAAGTTGAGTGCATACCTTATTAGAATCTCAAACATTGATTCCAATATGAGACTTGATCAAATATTGTAAGCTCGCAAGTGACACAACACTTCCAAAGAGACTTTGGACAAGAAGATAACCACCAGTTCCAGCCTCTAGAAAAATACAGTTTGGCATAGGAACCAAAAAGCTTGCTTACTTTTAACATACCTATTTTAGATGAATTTAATCTTGGAAGTTGGTTAATCATAAGAAAAATTTATATAGGATACAACTTAATAGAAAAAGGAAACACTTACACAAATATGAAAAAGAAAAATTCAAAAACCAATTTTTTGACAACAACTTCAAAACATATCAAAACTCTTAGAATATGAAGAATAAGAAAGAAAAGAATGAAGAGGAAAAAAATAAAAAAAATGAAGAGCAAAATCTAATACTTACATTCCTATCCAAATTTGATAAAGAATAAAAATATTCTATATATTATTCCTTATATATAAAAAATGTTAAGAAATTATAAATAACAAATATTTTTTTTGTAAATGGTGTATTGTAAGGAATGACAAAGAATTCACTATTTCCACTGATTCTTTCGGTTACAATTTAGACCCTTAATGTTAAATATTTTGATCATAGTCGCGTATAAGAGACAAGAGCAAGATCATAACCATTTTCATAGAGCAGCAGAAGATGTCTAACGAGTAACGACCAACAGTGCATGTTTTAAAGTAGGTTACTAAATCTTGATCCGCGCAACCGCACGGATGTTTGATTTCAATTTTATAAACGTAGAAATCTTGTTTTTACGTCATTAGTAGCAAATATCTTTAACATTAACCATATTTTAAAATGTTTATATAATTTTTTCAAACACAATAACGTAATATATTTGGAGTTGTTATGCTATGGAAAATCTAACTTGATTTCGTGTATTAAGATTGTTATAAACTAAAATATGAAAACAAAATGAGGATTTTATGGTATTTTAAGATAGTGATTTATTTCTATAGAATAATCAATATTTTTATGGAATATCGCATTATTTCACGGGTATTTTTATATAAAGGGATAAAAAGTTTGAAGTTGTTACGGGAAATATAAATTGATGTTTTATCTCATTTCCTTAATTTAAAATATGAGATCAAAAAGTTTGAAGTTTTCATTTGGGTATATATATAAATCGTCTTGTGTACAAATAAGAATATGTTAAATATAGGTATGGACACATTTATCCGGAACCGAACTAAACCAAATTGAACCAAAAAGCGGTTTGCTTTGGATTTGGATCTTACCAATTAATCGAACGATCTTAAATTTCTATAACCAAAGAACCGGATCGAACCAAGAATCAAATAAGTACCCAAATTTCTATAATATAATTTACATACTTATAAATGTTAACTAAATTTATTTTTAAAATATTCAGATAATTTAAAAATACTATTAATAAACCAAAATACAAAAAATCAAATTTCCAGAAGAATTTTTATCTGATTTTTTTTAAAAAAACAATTCCTTTATCTGAAAACTTAAAATAGTCTAAATTATCGAAAATTTATTTCTGAAAATACAAAAAAATCTGATATCTAATTCAAAAGTCTAATTTTTTTGAATTTTTAACCCGGATTAGCCATTAAAAACCGGAACAAAATGAGATTCGAAATTTTCTCAGATATTAGCCGGTTCTTATCTTTTTTTTTTTTTTGGTAAAATCCGGTTCTTTTCTTTATTACCCAGACTGAATCAAAAACCAAAAAGACCGAACCAAATTTTCTAAATACTTGAACGGATCATAAGTCTTTAGAATTTTTTTTTTTAAACCGAAGAACCAAATTGGAATCGAAACTGAGAACCAAATGTCCACAGCTAGTTAAATCGCTCCCAAAGTTACATTGAACCTGGTTGTTCAGATGATGAACAAAGAGTTAATTATTTACATGGTTATACTTGTTTATAAACATATATAATTGTTTATACTTGGTTTATATGTTTATAGTTGTTTAATTATTTAAGAATGTGGTAAACTGTTCCCACTATTACGGTGAACCGATTTGGTCAGACTTTAATAAATAATTAATGAATTATTTAAATATTTAAATATAGTTTGGTGGTTAAGGCCTTAACGGGGAAAGAAATTTTATTTGGTATAATAATAGGATGTTTCTTGGTTAATGATAATAATTAAGTGATATGTTTAAACTTAATGACTTTCTAGTAATAGTCCATTTTAAAATATCACACATGAAAGAAGTCATGAAATTCTATTTTAATAGAATAGATATCATATTTGTATCAAAAAGGAGACGCTTAATAATCAGAGAGACATCTACCTCAGTTTGATTCATGGATGCAGCAATATGAAAAACTGTGTTACCATCTTCATCTTTCCAATCCAAGATTTCCTCTCTGTTCACTCTCCGAACCCATCCTAAAAGAACCTTGAATGCCATAAACTGCTGGCTCTTCACAGCAACGTGCACAGCTGTCTCACACTTAATGGTCAGATCTTCTACTGAAGATGGGCAAGCAAACAAGAATTCACTCAACAACTCTTCATTACCTAACTGGGCCACATAATGCAAAGGAGTAATTCTTCCTCTTCCCTTGATGCTGACTAAGCTGCTGTCCATTGCCAAAAACCCTCTCACCATTCGGATATGGTTGTTTTGAAGTGCTAAGTGCATCGGGCTGAAACCTGAGACGTTTAGCTTCAAAGCAAGTGACGGTTTAAGGTTCATTAACTCCATGGCGAAATGAGTTTGCCCTTTTTCAGCTGCAATGTGTAATGGCGTCTCACAAAAAGACACATTATCAAAATGTTCCAAAATATTTGGATATTCTGCTATCAGCTCGTAGAGTCCCTCAATATCCCCATCTTGAGCCTCCATATCGAGTCTCTCATAGATGTCAACAATTTGAAACGCCATATCAGTTACTCTGTTCAAACTCCTTTCTGCCTCTGGAGAATTTCCTTTGGCTCCTGCAACAAAGGCTTAAGTATAAACTTCAAAGTCTCCGGTAAGTCTAGGCGTGTTATAAGGACATTGAATTTTCCTAATTTTCCTGGCCACTCATTTCCCATATTATATCTACCTAATAAAGAGCGCTCGCATCTCTTTCTGGATATATGGATTAGGGAACTTTGAATAAGAGCGCTCGCATTTTAGCATATTGCAAAAATTTATTAATTTATTTTCCATTATAATTGTTGAAACTATCAATCAAGAATCGCCAACAGAATTTCTTACTACTAAGAAAATGACAAAAATATATAGGGAAGAAGCAAGATAAAGTTCTTTACATTTTTACCAAAAAAAAAAAAAAAAAAAAAAAA